>NC_034590.1:99505656-99579993 GCF_900095145.1 Mus pahari | reverse complement strand
CTCTCTCTCTCTCTCTCTCTCTCTCTCTCTCTCTCTCTCTCCTGGAGATGGATGGAGCTGTTGTCAGCAGGAGGATGGAGAGATAATGTGAACAAGTGGAGCATACAGCTAAGCACAGACCTTAGGTCTTCCCAGGACCACTGCTGTACCAACCAGATGATCAGCTGGGTTTATAGTTCTGTGTGTGTGTGAGAGAGGGTGGTAGTGTCTCTCTATCTATCTGTTTCTGTATATCTATAAGCAATAAGAAGTATAAGACATAGTCCTTAGTGATAGTTTCTTGTTCATTTGTATATAATCAGCAAATCCATGCAACCCTCAGGTAAAATATTAATTGTTACATTGTCCTGGACAGAGAACACGCTTGATAATAAAGATTCTTAATTCACCATCTGCTCCCTCAACTTAATGGTGTGGGACTCACTTCACATTCCTGGAAGGGAAGATGTCTTAGTCTTCTCAGACAGTGAGAACAAGATCCCCCAAGCCGAGTGTCCTGAGCACAGCTGGTCTGTCCTTTCCTCTGAGCATGTGCAGAGATAACATTCTCTGCATATTCTCCTGGGAGTACTTACTCTCTGTAGCAGGGCTCTCTCCCACTCAACCTTAACTATTTATTAAAGACCTGCTGTTATCTGTGTGTTCTTTCCCACATTTCACATCTTTTATACTGTGGTGTGTGTGTGTGTGTGTGTGTGTGTGTGTGTGTGTGTGTGTGTGTGTGTTTGCCAGGGACCATGGCATGTATGTGGAAGTCAGAGACAGATCATGGGAGTCAATTCTCTCCTTCCATCATATGGGTCCCAGAGATCGCACTGAGGCCATGGGCCTTGACTACAGATAACTTTACCACTGAGGCATCTTGCAAGGGCTTAGTACACATGTAAAATAAGTCTGAAGGAACCTGCTGGAACCTTCAACAATGTGAAGCTGCAGCAAGGAGGGGCTGCTCCCACAGCAGAAAGCCCACCTCTGTCAGACGGTGGACCCATCTGATCTTGGACTTTATCATGTTTAGAACTGTAAGCAACATGTTTCAGTTCTGATAGCAACCAAGCCTAAGGTATTATGTTATGTCACCCCAGATGGACTGCAGCAGTGGCCTATCTGCAGATACAGTCACACTGGCTGCTGTGATGTCAAAGGATGAATTTGAGGAGCACAGGTTAGTCCATAGCAGAAGAGAGGAGACTAAAGTATTCTTGGATAACAATTGAAAAATAAAACAGAAACAGAAAATTTCACAGAACACAGGGATTTCTAGGAAGCAAACACAAGGCTTTCTAGTTTTCAGCCCCACCACCCAGGTCACTCAGAGCCCCTGGCACCTGCTCTCAGGTGTTCCCCTTCCTTCCCTAGGAACAACCTCTAGGGTCCACATCGTTTCTGATACTCACTCGGCTCTAACTTGTAGTGGCCCCGGGTCTGACCTCTAAGGACAGAAGACCTTTCAGGTCCTGGACCAAAGGTGTTAAAAACTGAATACTACTGAAAGCTACTCAGGCCTTTTGAGGTACAGTGTAGCAACAGTTGGACAGTGTAGTATAGTTCTTCCAGCTTTCAGAAATTTAAGTTTTGTTCTTTTGTAACAGCCGAGGATGAGCAACCAAGTTTCTATATCTGCTCACTCCCTCATGATTGCTTCAGTGGTTTTAAGTTGTCCTGTGGGTCAGGAAATTTTTGCTTTCATCTCAAAGCTCAGTGTGGAGCCATGACAGGTTTTTTTTTTTTTTTCTTTTCTGGTTGTGCAAAATTGAGCTGGGTGGGTACATCATGGTGCTAAGCTGTTCCTTGGGGCTGCCAAATTGAATCTTGGCTTATGTGCTTATGCCCGTAAAAGGTTGCTTCAGGCCTCTCTCTCTCTCTCTCTCTCTCTCTCTCTCTCTCTCTCTCACACACACACACACACACACACACACACACACACAGCACTATCTGCCAGGCCCTATACCACAGAATAGGAACTTGATGTCCCCATTCAGATGACATTTGCCAAAGAAAACGGATTTGAAAATTCTTTGAATGGAAAAGCTCCCCGGGTCTGGATAGTGTTCAGAGACACAGGAATAACACGAACACGCGGTTTTACTGAAAAGCTGGTTACCAGGAGGAAGTCCAGGCTCATTTGGCTGTGGCTTTCACTGTATTAGAGGTTTCTAACCTCGCAGTTGGTGACGCAGTTGGAGCAACTTCTGATAACTTACTGAGGAGTGAGCAACCTTCGTTGTCTCTTTTCATCTGCCCATCGGCTCAACCACAGTCGGCTCCTGCTCCTCCCCAAGCTTCTGCCGGCGTGCCGAAGCACACCCATGTGCATGTATACACAAGTATCTGCTGCACACAAATGCTGCTGCCTTTATCATCTCCACCCTGACTGTTACCACTTCCGCTCATCCACTGAAAGTGAGACGGAAGATGGCCTGCTCCATGGCCGCTGGCTGGAGTGGGCGGGGGACGCTGATCCTGTGGGTGTCCTCTGAGCTCCAAGCACGGTGCAGTGGTGGTTCTGATGAGCTGAGGCACATGCTGTCTCCCACTGCTAAGACTTAAATGATTGATTCTTTCCACGTAGCATCTCTTACCAGAGGTGAGGGGCAGGCAGAGCTGGAGCGCATGATTACTTGTGGTGCACAGTTTAGGTGTGGGAAGGTCCCAGGCTTCTAAATCTGTCTCCTTTTCTCTATCTACCGACTTGTCCAGCAACCTAGGGCAACTTCCCGAGCTCTCTGCTCCTGAACTTCTAAGCATCTTTGGTCATCGGACATTTATTCTAGAGAGGCAGATGTTCCTGTTGGGGGAGCAGGGAACAGAATAGGGGAGAAAGCAGAACTCTGGGAGAGGGTAGCAGCGGTGGTGTGGGGCTCTGCTTCCCTTTAAAAATAAAAACTCTGTGTGTAAGTGTGAGTGTGTGTGAGTGTGTGTCTTTGAAATATGTGGACGACTTTGTGAGAGTTCGATCTCTCCTACTACCATGCGAGTTCTGGGAATTATTCTCGTGTCAACTATGTGGAAGACTAAACTCAAGTGCTAACTACAACCGTGCAAAGGGAAATCCCTGCTTCCAGATAGGCAGTGGTTATAAGTCATATGGTTTCCCAAGAGGCCAGATATGTCTATGTTAGGTCGACGGTCCCCAAAGCACAGAGGTACTAAGGACATTCAGTCAGCTCTGAACCTAGGTCAGTTCTGGTTTGCCATCTGCTGACCTCTGTTCTCTGCTCCCATTTTCTCTGTGGCAAGAAAGAAAGCTCACAATTCACCCTGGCCCAGGTAGAGGCATAGACCTTGAGCTTAGGCACAACCTTGAGCCTATCCAAGTGCCCTTGATTTTTACCAAGGAGAGCCACAAAGTCTAGGGACATAGCAAGCGCTGTAAGTCCTTGGCTGGCTGCGAGCCCTTGCATACACCTGAAGCCTCTTAAGAACCATAGAACAAGGCCGTTCTTGACTATAAGTCCGTGAAAGACTGCAAACGAAAACAGAAGGAAACCCGATCTAACCTGGCACCCTCTTCTAGGCTTCCTCCGGGTAGGGGAGGTTGCTGTAGACTGGAAAATGTGATTTCAAGGAAGCCCTGAGAAGGCAGCAATAAAGACTAGCTTGTTTGATGGCAGGTTTTTTGTTGGGGAAGGTGGGGTGGGGCTTGAGAACTGCCTTAATGGATGAATGAGAGAGATAGTTCTAGAAAGTTTGATAATGGGACGGAGGCCCAAGCTCTCACCAAGAGATGCCATGTGTCTTTACTTTGTTGCAATTCAGGAAGTTTTGCAATAATTGCAATGGAGTGAACTCATGGGGGTGTATGGGTGTGCATCGATCAGTGTTGATGAAACCTCGGAAGGACCGTGGTAGCAAAGCAGTGCATGCTGGTAAATGCTGAGGAAGCCTCAAGGCTTGGGGAGGGGCAGAAGCAGCCCTGACTGTGGGTTCACCGACTTCCCATTATGGAAATACTCCTGCTAGAATTGACTTCCAGCTACCTAAGTGATGTCATCGGACCCAGGAAGAAACCTGTAGAATGTGTGTGTTTCCCAGGTCTACCATGACCCTGTGTGAACAATCCAACCGGCTGTTCCTTGCCTTTGATGTGAGGCAAGCTGGGGCAGTGCAGCCCCTGTTCTGGTTGCCTTTTGTCAGATAGGAGTTGACAGCCTGCCTCAAGATGGCAGGTCAGGCTGTTTTAGGTGGATAGGACTTGGGCTGGGGGTAGGAAAGTCACCTCCAGGTCACTGCCTCTTCAAGGATGTTATTTAAAATTCTCTTTTAACATGAATCCCCAGGAATCAAATGCAGTGGAGAAATTCCAGTAAACCCAGAGGATTCAGAACAGTGTGCGGTGCTAACGGCAAAGTAGCGCTGGGTGTTCAGGGGAAAGTGCCCATGGCTTGAACTGACTCTTTTTAATGATGTGTGAGCTGACCTCAGGTAACTGGATCAACAGGGGTCACGGGGTCATCCATCTTGTGGCTGGGGAAGATGACTGGAAAAGAGAGCCATGCCACTTCCTCTGACACTCTGTACATACTCCATATGTCTTTCATTTTAAAAGACTGGACCTGAGTTAAAATCTTAGCCCAGAAAGTACAGCTTCATTTGTCAGTCTAGCTTGGTCCAGTGAGGAGGTCCCCTCCCTCATAAGGCACCTTCAAGGGTAAGGTTGCAATACTTTGGTCCTTCAAGTGCTGAAGGGACAGTTTCTAGAAAATATGGAAAACTGAGGTCCTATGGCCTCTCCAAGTGGTGGCCCTACTTCTGAGTGTTTTTGATTGAACAAGGTTCTGTATCTACTAAAAAAGAGAAATGATCAAAACCCGAGTACACAAACATCTACCACCTAAATTAAATAAAGCCCAAGAGGGTGAATTTGCTATTTAATAGCTTATCCCTATTAGCGTCCCTCTCCTCAAGACACCCATTACTTCATAGGAATGTCGCAGCATGAGGAGCTCAAACTTAGGAGATAGTGGAGGCCATGGGTAGCTCTGGGTCAGGGCCTTCATGCTATGGCTGGCCTTAGAAAGCAGTATGGGGAAGGTAGATTGGGAAAATGAGATGCAGAGAGCAATGGTCTATGGGGATGGAGACTGAGATGTCAGGAAGGGAAAGAGCAGATGGATGGTGTGTGTGTGTGTGTGTGTGTGTGTGTGTGTTTGTGTGTACCTCTATGTGTGTATGTGTGCATGTGTGTGTGTGTACCTGTGTGTGTAAGTGTGTGTGTGTACTTCTGTGTGTGTATGTGTGTGTGTACCTCTGTGTGTATGTGTGTGTGTATACCTGGGTGTGGAGGTCAGAGGTCAACCTTGAGTGTTGTCCTGTAGGTATCATCTGCCTTTGCTTTTATTTGAGACAAGTTTTGCCACAGGCCTGGCACTTACCATATAGGATGACCCACCTAGCCAGGGATCCCCAGAAAACTTCCTGTTCTGCTTCTCAGCATGGAGTTATAAGCAGCATTGAGCTCAGGACTCACACTCGCCAAGCAAACCATGTTCTGGCTGAACCATCTCTGTAGCCCCTAGAAGGACTCTCGATGTCTGCATCTAAAGCTTGGACACTGTACTGATAACACTGAGAGAACTACTTCAACAAGTGTAGCAGAAGAATCAAGAAGAGCAGCTGAGCATTGCTGAGCTCTGCGGAGGACATCACATAACTGCTTTTCTGCCAGCTTTCTAGACAGTGGTCAGTGCTGAGGCAGAAGTCTGTCTGGGAAAGGCTTTTATTATGCTCTAGAAGGGAGGGTGGGGGGGAGAGAAGGCCCCTGTTGAGTCTATTTTCATTACATTTATTTATGTATGTATTTATTTAGGTGGTGGTAGTGTGTGTGTGTGTGCGCGTGACTGTGTGTGCGTGTGCATGTGTGTGTGTTTGGGCATTACACATGCCATGCTGTGTATGTGGTAGGAAGACAACTTACAAGAATTGGTTCTTTTTTTCTTCCATGTGGCTCCCGGGTATTGAACTCAGACTCTCAGTCTTGGCAGCAAGTGCCTTTACCTGCTAATCTAACTCACCAGTCCAAGGTGAACATTATTATTTAACAAATTAGCTTTTAGATTTGTTTTTTTTAATGAGCATTGTGCCTACACACATTGTGTGTGTCTGGTGCCCACATAGGTCAGAAGAAGGCTTTGATTGGGTCTCTTGGAACTGGAGTCATAGATGGTTGTGAACTTCCTGCCTCAGAACCACTGTGTGGGTGCTGGGACCAAACCCCTAGTCCTCTTCAAGAGCAATGTATGCTTGTAACTGATGAGCCATCTCTCTAGTCTCAAGCTGAGAATCATTGTGTTCATGCTGTGGATGAAGACACTGTATACAGAGAAGGGCCACATAGCCAGGAGATACGAGCTCTAAGATTCAAAATGAGACCTGGGCCTGCTCTGCTAAACCCAACCCTCTGTCATTCCTTCCTCAGCACAAAAAGTTAGTATATAGTCAAGAGGAGCAGATGTCCTATCCATGGCACTTGCAACTTAAAATAGATGCTGTCAAAGGTCTATATTTTTAGAATTCATTGCCAAAGGCAGGTAAAGCTATGTGTAGATCTAGCCCCAGCCTCTGCCTTTGACTTATCTCTTCTAGCTCCAGGGCACCTGAAATAGTTTTCACAGGCGCCTTTCCCTCTGGCTCACTGAGATTTTACTTTAAGGGCAAAGACAAAGGCTACATGTGCAACTTCTGTAAAATTGGGGTTCACCTGCGTAGTATTTTTTTCTTTTTCTATGTCCTTTTTTTTTTTTTTTTTTTTTTAAAGTAAGTAAATGGAACCATTTTGATAGACACCTCCCCACCAACAACTACTCTGCTGGATAAAAATCTCAACGTTAGCCAATCTAAGCCAGTTATAGATACCCACCTCCTCTGTCTGTCTGGGAGGTGACTTATAAGGGAGCCTATAACAATATCCTAGCCAACAATGTAGAATGGGGGACACCCTAGGACTAGCTTTTCCTTTCTGACAATGGGTAGAGCACACAATGAAAAAAAAAACAACGCCCTCTGCCTACACTGCTGTCCTTGCTGCTTGGATGGGACACTGCCATGGGCGACGTGGTAGCTGGTGCTGTAACAGTCTTCTGTGACCACAAAGGGAGGTTCTTGGCTTGATAGGTGGATAGAAGGACTGCAGACTGTGGTGGTGACTTGGAAGTGCAGAGTTACTTAATCAAACCTGGATGACTAACCGCTAGCTCAACTGCGAGGCTAATGATTTAACCTACCTTCAGTTAGATATTCCGATACTTATGGCTCAATGTATTCTTATGTAAATAATCATTAATTTGTGAAAAACAAATCAAGGGAAGAGCGACTAATTCTCTGAAAGAAGAGTTGACTCTAAGGTACAGGAAAACCGTGGCTTGGTATCTGGATTCTTCCCTGGTCATTAATAAGTGCTGGGTTAATAACTGCAACAAAGTGTCATTTATAGCACTGAAGGGATTTCTTATCTTAATAAGGAGTTTGGTTGCAAGTGACTGAAAAGGAAACCCAGGAAATGGTAGTGGTGTGAACAGTGGGAAATTAAAATTTCGGTTATAATTGGATCCAGGCCTTGGATGATGTCATGAAGCCTTGGTCCCGCGGCATCACCCTGTCCTGCTCTTTGAGCTGACACTGGGTACAAGCTCCAAGCAAGAAGCCACAGACTGCCAGAACCTTCAAGCCTGCAGCCTCCACTGTGAGTTCCTCAAAAACCCCAGCGAGTCTCGTGATTTCTGCAGCTGTCACCAGCTGAGAGTCCTGGGGACTGCAGCTCCTCATTCAGGTACCAGCGGCTTGCCTGGCCCCACCGCAGAGGGAGAGCCACCTCACCTGAAGTTCTGCAAGCTTGGGAATGTGGCTTCTCTGGAAGAAAATGGAGGCTGTGTCAGCAAGCAGATTGAATCTGGAGTTGTAAAGCCTGGAGTTGTGTGTTCTTCTAAATTTTTTTTTAAATCCAAGTTTTCTGGATTATTTTGGGGTATGTGTCACACACACGAGAGAGAGAGAGAGAGAGAGAGAGAGAGAGAGAGAGAGAGAGAGTCTCACTCTAGCTCAAGCTGGCCTCAGTACCCTGAAAATAGCCATTATAGGCCTGAGCCACCACACCCGGCTTTATCACATGCTAAGCAGAGAACATACCTTGAGTTCAGACCTTGAGAAGCCTGCCAAGCCCTTTGCCATCCTCGTGATAGACATCATCTGAAGTGACACCCCAGAGACATGCAAACTGGGATGGCCCACACACTTTGGCTTTGCTGCCCAGTAATTTAAGGACACATTTGTGAAATGAGAAACTAGTGAACATATCACTGCAAGTGACAAAAGAGCTCATGACAGAGACTGGGGTCTCAAATAAGCAAGGTAGCACCTGAAGATGTGTGTGTGTGTGTGTGTGTGTGTGTGTGTGTGTGTGTGCGCGCGCGCGTATCACCTCTGATGTCTATCTATCTATCTATCTATCTATCTATCTATCTATCTATCTATCTATCTGCACATAGACATGCACACAGACATGCACAAACACACACACATGCGCACACATACCTGTCCCACACTAAGCCTGCCTTGAGTTCTCTTTCAGTCTGACAAATGGTCTCAAACAGGGCTGTCCTCCAGCTGTCCTCCAGCTGGTATATGCTGGGCTTGAGTTTGCGGCAGTTATATCAGTGGCTGTGTATATTTTGTGTCTTACCTTGTGTTCAATACAGTCTCTATGGATGTGTGGGTGTGGAGTGGCTCCCTTTGGGGCTCAGCTCCTGAAGATGGGGGCAGGGCTTAGGTTGGGTACAAAGGTTGCCTCAGACTACCAGCCTGCATGGTCTTCCTGTGTTACACTTGATCTTGCACCATGTTTTCTCATGCTCCGTTCCTTCCCTGCACCATACACGAGTGTCTTGGAGTTAGTTTTCTCCTACCTCTGTCCCAAGCTGGAGTCAGTCAGATGGATAACAGCTGGCTGGCACAGGCTGTGTGCCTCTCGGTCTTTACCATTGCGTTCGCACCTGACTATAGACTTGAAACTGGTGGCCAAATGTATGTGTTTGTGTTTCTGAGGACCACTGAGCACTAAGTCAGCGCTCATTCTATGCAGACCTTTTCAGAGATAGTTCTGAGAATGACCTGCAGTACACTGAAGCAAGCCGGCCTAGAGCTTTCTTAGTGATTCAAACCACTAGAGTGGAGGCAGGAAACCAAAGGTATAGCTGTTGATAGATAACTGTCACACAGCCCATTGGGCAAAACACAACAGGACAGAAGGAGTGGGGTAATGGTGGCTTCACAGATATGTGACCCTAGCCCTCTCTTGGTTTGATTTTTAAAATTCTTGAGAACTTTTGAATCAGCTGAGGGAACCACATTGGATTGCAGAGTTCAGGGGAGCAGTGTGAAGGAAGGGAGGAGTCACACTTGGAGGGAGGAGTCACACTGGAGGGAGGAGGCTTTGGGAACACCACCTGCTAGAGGAGCACCTGTCTACAACAACAGAGACTCTGGGTCACCCTGGGCAAAGGATAAACATGGAGGTCTCCGCTCCTAAGTCTGAAGAAGCAAAATGAACTCTAACGTGATGTTTGTGATGTGACTGTGTACCAGATATTGTGGTGGAAAAGAAAGAAGAAGGACCAGGGAGACCAAGGACCAGTGGGAAAGGCAGAGTCCTGAGGAGAAGCATGTAAACACAGAACAGAGGGGTGGAACGGAGTAACAAGATGCCCATCTCAAACCTTCCCGTGTAAGGGGAAAGAGGCGTTCGGGGAAACTTTCAGAGTAATGGGTACCCTAGACAGTTCTCAGAGGATTAACATGCTCTCTGAGAAAAGGATGAAGCAGAGACACGTGTGAACATGTGAGCATCAGGTAAGTATGTATATGTAGTACATACTTGTATGTAATCGCTTGTAGTATATACGTGCATGTATTAGTAAGTATGTATACGCGGGAGTGTGTGTGGGCCCGTCACTGTGAGCACACATATTCACAAATGCTTAGGCAAAGTGTTTAGGCAACCGTGAGTGTAGGAACACAAACCTAAGTTTAGGAAGAACACGGTGCCTGTTGGGGTTTTTTTTTTTTTGTCAATATCCTGCCATCACTAGAAGACCCAAAAGAATGCTGCAGGAAAAGCTGGCTATGACGACCCTGATGGCCTTGTTTCAATGACTGTCACCCTGTCAATTGATGGGGAGCTGTGTACACTGTGTTAGCAATGGGGCTGACTCCCAGAGTTGCCGACTCACCCTTGCCTCCTGCATAGTCCGTATCTGGATCACCATCAAATCCAGTCATAGTTCTCACAAGGAGGCTTGCAAATTTAGTAAATAAAAATATAGACACAGGATTGGGGTGTGGCTCAGTCACAAAAAACCTAGGGTTTGGGTTTGATGCCCAGCATCTCATAAAATGGGTATGTGGTACCTGTCTATAATTGCAGCATTCGGGAGGCAGATCTAAAGTTCAAGGTTACCCTCAGCTATATTTGAATTAGAGACTAGCTTGGGCTTCATGTATTCCTGACTTAAAAATAACAAACAAAAGCTGTTAAATTTGAATTTCAGACAAATAACAAATGACTTCTTTTTCCAGTACAAATGTTCCAAGAATCATTTGAAATTTATTTATATTTATAAGGTATTTGCTATGGAGTTCAAGATAAGTAGATACCTTGTGTTCCCGCTGCTAAATCTGGTCAATTGCTAATTTTCCAGACTCTTCTGTTCATAAGGTCTGCTTATTCCACCTGTCCTCCATCCGGAGGGAAGGCTTCATGTGAGGAGAGGTGGAGTCAGCATGCAGTGAGGGTGGAGGAGGGAAGGAAGTATAAAACATGCAGACTTGCAATTTATCACATACTTCAAAAGTCCTTTGTGAATCCTAGCACTCAGGAGGCAGAGGCAGGCGGATCTACGAGCTCGAGGCCAGCCTGGGTTACCAAGGTTAGTAAGTGAGTTCTGAGACAGCCAAAGCTACACAGAGAAACCGTGTCTCGAACCTGTGGTTGGCCATTCTAGGGAGTCAGTTACTGCTGACTGCTAAGCAGGAGATTCTCCAGCCTCCCCCATGCATTGCAAGGTAAGGAAGCATATTCTTTGACAACCAGGAGTATTTTGATTTTATTTTTTTATCCATTATATTTTGGGAGCTTTCAAATCTTTAAAGACTATATTGGGGGCAAAGAGGGGTTCCTCTTCCAGGTTTCAGCACTTTCTGTTGACTAGGAGAAAAAGGGGACTCTTAATATGGAAGACTGTGCTTCTAGTGCTTAGCCATGCTAAGACACCCTTCACAGAAAGTGTGGGTAAAAGCAAGAAGGGAGGCGTGTGTGTGTGTGTGTGTGTGTGTGTGTTGTGTGTGTGTGTGTGTTGTGTATATGTGTAGCTGTGATTGTGTGTGAGTATGTGTGTCTGTGTGTATACCTTTGTAAGTGTGTGTGCACTTGTCTGTATATGTGTGTACATGTGTGTGTTTGTCTTCCTTATGTTTTTGCTTTCTTCAGATCTTAACATGCCAGTGTTAGATGCAAATATTGTTTACTGTCATCTTAAAACAGAATCATAGATGTGACTGTAGAGAAAGGTGACTATTCTCTCTCTCTCTCTCTCTCTCTCTCTCTCTCTCTCTCTCTCTCTCTCTCTCTCTCTCTCTCTCTCTCTCTCTCTCTCTCTCCCCTCTCCCCCACCCTCTCTGTAGAATTCACATATCGTGTCTGGCACACAGGCTGCTCTTTCATGTGCTCCTTTGATTTCGCATTCTGCCTCTCTGGGTCTTTGTAGTTGAAAAGGTGCTGCTTTCCTCGTCAACAAGAGTTCTGCCTAAGATGTGGAGCAGTCTTGTTCCCAGAAGCAGGATTGGGGCTGCCTGGTCTTCAGTGGTGAAGGCTGTGAACCCAGGTGGTGTCTATAGGGCTCCAACCTTGGTGTGGCTTGCTCTCTGGGGCAGACCTGTCTGCACTCCCTGTGTGTCGTCCCTTCCTTTGGAAGCATACTCTGAGCCCCTCCTGTTGCCTGTCACCATCCTTGCTAGTCATGTGCCATGGCCACTTCCGGCCAAGGCAGTTGTGAAGAGCCCCAGCACCTGCCTTCCTGTCCCCCTGCCTCCATAGCGAGCTGCTGCCGACTGACTTATTATGGGTTCACTCATTAGCAGCGTATTGTCACATGGTTATAGGAGCTCAGAAACCTGAAATCAAGGCATTGGTTCCCCTAAAGGCTAAAGGGAGTCGTCCCTAACTCTTCCAGCTTTTGAGCGCTGGGCCCTTCAGGGCCCTTCCTCTGTCTCTTGTGGCTCCCCTCTCTGTGTCTTTTTCTATCTCTTTGGATGTAAGGTCCAGTCTATCTTAAGGTGCTCTCATCTCCACCTCTACTTCAGTCATTGAACCCAAGAACTCTCTCCTCATAAGGTCCTACTCTAAGGTCCACCTCAACATTAGTGGGTGAGGGAACCCAAGGTTCAGCCACTGTGCAGCTCAGAATACATGCCGTGAACTTTCAGATAACGAAGGTCCCTAATCCCCTTTGCTATCCAGGTGCATGGGAAATTCGCTGGGAGCTTATGGAACATTTGCCATCTCCTCTAAAGAATAGGCTATTTATGTAAAGCTACAGATGTCTTACGTAGGGTCACTTGCCAGGTGGTTCATGCCAGGTGGTCTATGCCCGATGCCAAGAGCCAGGGGCTTGGTGACAGTCACCTCAGCTCCTTGGGAGCCCTTCTCTGGAGGAGAGTGCCACGTGAAGAAGTAATTACAATCTGTCCATTTCTCAGGCTGGTGAGAGAGCCCAAGGCTCCATCCAGAAGAGTGTGTCAGAGCTGTTGACTTAGCATTCCAAGAGCCAGCCTGGCCCTGGCAGCGGTGTGCAGGCCTCACCCTTCTGGCCCCAGTCTCTGCAGCTGCCAGGGTACACAGTGTGTGCATGGGTTGATCATTCTCCTTGGCCTCCTCTCCGCCCCAGTTTACTCTCTTTCTGGCCTTTATCTCTCTTGGAAGCATCTCAGCTGGCTTACTGCTGTTTAATTTTTCTCCCCTGGTGATGGATGCCTATAACCCCCCCCTTTTTTCAAAAGACAAAACAAATTGTTTGCTTAACCTCCATAGGAATAAGTGGGCCAGGGTTAGCGTGGGAAGGGAAGCATGTTTATTGTTCTGTGGGCAGACCGTCCTGGGTATTTCCAAAGAGATTCTTGACTGACTCATCTTTTATTATCTGAAATTCACTTAAAAAGTAACTCTTCTATTTCTTCCCTGTATGTTTCTTACTTTATTGTCCCTGTTCTCACACAGTCATGATCACACGCGGCCAGGGCACTGACTGCCCTTACTTTAGCTTTTCTTCTCATTTAGATGAGCACGCGGAAGGGAGTTGGCACGTGAGATGCTGTTTGTTGAATGGCTGGTGGAACATTATATAACATCATATCTGGAATTATATGAGGTTGAATGAGGTCCAGGGTTAGGATGTTGGCCCCGTTATACAATGCTGAGAAGACCTAACCATAAAACAAATTCTCAAAGTGGACGGGTACGCTGGAGGCATCTGGGCAAAGGGCACCTGTTAGAAGTAGGGATGCTCAAGTCCCTCCCCTTGGAGAGTCTGAATCCACAAACAGATCATCCGGCGGTGATCTTTTCTGGATGGTCCTCAGGATCCAATATGCCCCTGGGGTGGAGCGTTCGTACCCAGGCTCAATCCTAGATGGAACCAATCAATCCCTAAAATCAAGATCACTGGGAAGTAGACCCCAACTTTAGCCTTGGCTTGAAAGTGCCCCACATGAGTCCAACATACACTCAAGATTAAGGCCCCTTCTCATGCCCCTACCCTAAATGGAAGGCTGACGGGGCTCAGATTGAGTAGGTCTTCAGTGAGTGATGGCTTGATGTCTCCATTGAGTTTCTAGGAGATGTTGCTGCTGCTTCCTGCTAAGGCTACTGTTTGGAGGCCACAGTCCAGAAACCATGTTTGTCCCCATCTGCCATTATCTTGTCTTCTGGTATTGTTTGACCCTACTTGTCCTCTTCCCTCATTCCAAGCCTTCCTCTAAAACACAGAACAATAGCATTTGTTTTAATCCACTGGGCCAAGGTGTGTGTGCTGGAACTGGGCCCCCTGGTGTTGCTGGCTTCAGAATGAAGCATATGTATAGTTGACTCGCCAGAGGCAGATGGACCAGACCTACTTTCATAGCTCAGCTTTCTTTTGGTTTTCTTTTTTGGATCATCAATTTAGTTACAGTTATAAAAGTTCTCATAAAGACAAACTCCTTCCCCAACAACTTCCTCTCTAAGAGATGGCTATGTGGGGTAAGCCGTGGAGCACAGGCTAAGTACTTCTCAGCATAGCTCCCAGGAGTGGGATATGGGATTTAGTCTTTAGTCCTGAAAGCTGAGCACACAGACAGTGATGTGTAGGTGGTACAGGCTAGGTGCTCCAAGGTATTGCTTTGCCTGCAGCAGTTATGGGGAGCTGACTTAAGGGGACCAGTGGGATCCCCAGATAGAAGTCTGGGAAATTTTCTTTCTGAGGCCATACCTTGTCTTTCATCCTATGAAGAGCACAAGCTTAATTTTTGGTGAAGTCAAATTTATGGACTTTTTCTTTATGGCTTTTGTTTGTTACTCTCTAGGGTTAGAAACATTTGCCTAGTCAGACATAATGGTATTCAGTGTAAGCTCTTTGGGAGGGAGGTAGAGGCAGGAGGCACAGTTATTCAAGGTAACTAATAACCAGCAAAGTTCATGACTCAAAACAACAACAGTAACAACAACAACAACAACAACAAACTCAAACCCTACTAAACAAAATGTTTGCTTGCCTAACTTAAGGTACAGCAGTGCTCACTCTTAAGTTCAGGTATTAAAATACTACCCTTGGGCTATTGGCACTTTGGGAAGTTGTTAAGTTACAGGGAAGAAACTTCATGGATGGGATTTATGACATACACAAGAGATTCTAGGTCAGTGGTTTTCAACCTTCCTAATTGTGACCCTTTAATACAGTTCCTCATGTTGTGGTGATCCCCCAACCATAAAATTATTTTCATTTATCCTTCATAATTGTAATTTTGCTATTGTTACAAATAATGATGTCTGTTATATGGAATATCTGATATGTGACCCCTGTGAGAGTCAAGGGCCACAGGCTGAGAAACTATTGCCGTAGAGGTTTATTCTGCCCCTTCCTGCTCTGAGGACATACTGAAGTCTCTGTGGAGAGATCCTTCATCAGTCATGGAATCTGCTAGTGCCTGATCTTGGACTTGCTAGCCTCCAGAAGAGAGAGAGATACAAACTTCTGTTGTTTATATGCTACCTTGCTCACTAATTTGTTCTCCATCTCTACAATTTTGTCATTTCAGGAATGTCCTAGAAATGAGCACGCGCGCGCACACACACAGTCCTCAAATACCAGCTTTTAAAAATGATTTAAGTACAATTTCCTGAAATTTTATCTAAATCATTAAGTGCATTGATGGACTGTTTCTTTTTATTGCTAGATAATATTCCATGGAGTGGATATGTTATGGTTTATTTAACAATTCACATACTGGATTGTGTGTACATTTTAACGTAAACATATATTTTTTTCTTTTCTGGGATAAATGCTTGAGACAGCAAAGTGCTAGCCATACAACAGGTGTGTGTTTCATTTTTATAAACTAGAAACTGTTCTTCAGCCGGGTGTGGTGGTGCATGCCTTTAATCCCAGCACTTGGGAGGCAGAGGCAGGCAGATTTCTGAGTTCGAGGCCAGCCTGGTCTACAGAGTGAGTTCCAGAGCAGCCAGCGCTACACAGAGAAACCCTGTCTCAAAAGAAAAAAACAAAAAACAAAAAACAAAAAACAAAAAACAAAAAACAAAATTAAAAAAATGGCAGTGACTCTGCCATTTTGCATATTTGTTGAGAATGTGTGATTGGTCCGGTTTCTCATATTCTTGCTTGCCTATGATGCTGTTATCATTGTTTATAAATCTCAGCCATTCTGATAGATGCATAGTGATGTATAGAGGTGTTGGTTTGGTTTGCCATAGACTAGGTGTGTTTCATATTGTTTCCAGAGGGGCTGAAGCCTGTAAGTTTCAGGGCATGGCTCCATCTTCTAAGTTGTCATCATTATTGCCATAAAGCTGTTGCTTTCCATGTTTTCTTCATAAGAGCTCTGTCATGTTATCTTTTAGCTCCATTTTGATGTATATTCTAATGAGTCTTCTTCTTCTTCTTCTTCTTCTTCTTCTTCTTCTTCTTCTTCTTCTTCTTCTTCTTCTTCTTCTTCTTCTTCTTCTTCCCCTTCCCCCCCTCCTCCTCTTCCACCACCTCCTCCTCCTCCCCCTTCTTTTTAAAGCATCAGCCTTTTGCTGTGCAGTAACTCAATAGTACAGTATTTGTCTAAGAAGTATGAGGTTCTGGATGCTACCCCTAACATGAAAATAGTAATAAAAACAAAACAAAACAAAACAAAAAAATCCTGGCTGTATCCGCAGGCTTTTCCATCGGCACCCCAGTTTCTGTAATAACAGTTCTGAGCTTTATTATTTTTGAATAAATGCCTAAGCCATAAGCTTGGGCTTGTTCCAGCTAGCTCGGAACTCAATTATCCCAGTAAAACTGTTCTGAGTGCCACAATGGCTGGTTACCTCTCCTCAGTTTCATGCATTTAGGTCTCAGAGTTCAAGGCAAATATCTTCCCATGACTGACTCTATCCAAGAGTTCCTCTCCCCCTACCAGGAACTCCCACCTCCTATTTCCTGCCTCAGCTTATAGGTCATCAGCTTTTATTGGCAGGTGATGCTTCCATACAGTGCACAGGAGACTCTCTCTACAGCTGGCTTTTTGTTTCCATGGCTTTTTGTGGTTTTCCTGGGTTGGATCGTTTTGATTTCTGCTTGAATTGCGCTTGCATTGTGCTTCCTTTCAAGTTAGAATTCCTGATAAGAGCTTTGGTTGTACTGGGGAGTTTCAGGAGGGATGGGACTATATACTATGGTAAAACCAAGAGCCAACTAAATTGTGTGTGTTGATGTTGTTTTAGATGGAATCTCATTACACAGTCCAGGCTGGTGTGGAACTCACAAGAAATCTGTCAGCCTCTTCCTCCAGAGCGTTGGAATTAAAGGTGTGTACCACAACATCAGGTTTTGTTGTTTTGTTTTATTTGTTTGTTTTGTTTTTTGTTTGTTTGTTTGAGACAGGATTTTACAACTTATGAACTAGGCTTACTTTGAAATAAGGACCATACTGGGTCAGCCTCTCCAACATTATGATTATAAGTGGGTATCACCATGTCCTGCTAGCCAGTTATCTTTTAGGAGGATCTAAATAAACAACCATATGTGTTTACACATGTAGTGACTAAGTATTTATAAGTTTCCATCTTTCACATAGCATCCCCTGCTATGAACCGAAGGACATTGTTTAACGTACCATGCACAGGGTGTATCCCTGTGATCATTTAACATAGCATGTACAGTGTGTATCCAAATGATCATATTTAGCGTAGCATGTACAGTGTATATCTGAGTGTATCATTTAATGTAGCATGTACAGTGTTTATCTGATTGATCATTTAACATACAATGTACAGTGTGTGTCCCAGGGTTTCTGTTTTACCTTCATTTTGTTTGTATTGAATTTTGTTGTAGAATGAGTCTAAATCTGAAAATCACCAAGTCAATAAAAAGGTATTTCCATTTCCCAGGCAGCTTCCTCTGTTGTAGGTTACTGTGGTATATTTTTCAAATAAAGAATCAATATTGATTAAATCTAAACTTTATTTGTATTTCCTTTAACCTAATATCTTTTCTGTATTCTAGAAGTCTCGCTAGGACTACCTGTGTCTGGAGGCTCCACCTGGCTGAGACAGACAGACAGACAGACAGACAGACAGATCATCAAGGGCAACTCAGATCTGAGAAAGTTTGAAGAATGTTAATTCTTCAGGATGCCCTGAAATATGGTACTTTTCTTTTTCTCTCTGACATTGTTCTCATGGTTATACTAGAGTTGTGGAGTTTCAGGAGAAAATCCAAACATTGTGGGTGTTAGGTGTCATTGTCACAGCATCATGTCTAGGTCAAGTGCCACTGCTGTGAACTATCAGTGTTGGAGTAGCCTCATTTTTCTGGATTTAATTTTGATGAGTCTTATTGCCACTTTCTTTATCTCTCTTCTTGGGTTTTGTTGAGTTTTTTGAATTACTGATCGGTAATTTTTGTTGTTACTACATTTCTGTGGACACTTCTTCAAGTGCCCTCTGTCTGTGTATTCTTCCTTGGGAGTTTTATTACTTAAGATGTTTATGTGGAATTGTCCCTCAGGTCACTGATCTATTGCTTCCCTATATATGTACTTCCTTTCATAGCATATTTTATTTGGATATTTTCCACTGTTTTATCTTCAAGTTTACCGATTTTCGATCTCCTTGTCTAGTTTGTCATGAGTCCTATCTAGCAGTTTTTAACCTGGAGATGGGATTTCATTTCCTGTGTTCAAAAGTTCTAATAACTTGGCGAGTGAGATAACTCAGTGGATAAAGAGCTTGTCAGCAAGGCTGGTGACCCAGGTTTCATCCCTGAGGCCCACCTGATATTCTCTGACTTCCATACATGTGCCATGGAGATGTCACACACATATATGTACTGTATACATCTTCATATGCCCAAAAATAAATCACTAAAAGTTAAAAAAAATTCTAATTACATGCTTAACATCCTCTCTACTAAATTTAGCATGTGAGTCAGCTGTGGGTAACTTTCCATTGGTTGATTATTCTTTGGATTCTGGAGTCTTTCTTCTTTGTCTCTTTGCATGCTTTGGTGATCTTTGGTTGGACGCCACACTTTGTGATTTGCCCCTGGTAGGTGCTGTTTCTGTGTTACTATAAACATTCTTAAGCTTTGTTCTAGGCTGTAGTTAAGTTACTTGGAAACAGTGTCATTCTTTGAGCTTTCTGTGTGTGATTAGTTAGGCTGGGCCAGAGCTCAGCCCTTTCTTGGGCTAATTATTCCCCGTCACTGAAGCAAGACCATCCTGAGTACTCTGCACAATGCCTCATGAATGTGGAGTTCTGGGGCTGGCTGCTGGGAACTAGCGTGGTTCTGTGTGTGCACCTGGCATCCTTTGCCTGAAGCCTTTTGTGAACTCTTTGCCTGGTATTGTTAATGTCCTTACACGCTGTTCACTCCTTGAAGAGACTCTCTATAGACTCCGAGGCTCTTCTCTCTATTCCCCACATGCCTCTCTGGTGTTCTCTTCTGTGAACTCTAGTTGGCTTGCTTTTTACAGATTCTCAGCTTTGGCCTTAACTTAGGGAATCTGTGAAATCCTGCCTCACTTTCCCCCTCTTTGTGCCACACCCAGCAAATTCCTTCCAGGGGACTGAAGGACTCACTTGGTTTTCTTCCTGTCTCACAGGGATCAATGTTCTCCATTGCCTGATACCTAACACCAAGATAATTATTGTTTTACATAATTTGCCTACTTCACACAAGAGAGCAAATCTGGGAAGTTTTAAGCCAATGTACATGGTCAGATCCTGACTCTAGGAATCAGTATTCATTAGTAACTCCCATGTCAGAGCTTAAGAATAAAAATCATGCCCAAGCAAGTTGACTCAAACTTGTAATTCCAGCACTGTGAAGGCTGAGGCAGAAGGATTGCTTTCAGTTCAAGAACAATGTGATCTACAAAGTGAATTCCAGATATGACTCTTGTCTCACAAAAGCAAACAACAAAACAACCAACGGAGATGCTTTGCCAGTAGCTCAGTGGCTAAAGTGCTGGCTGTGTGAGTTTGAAGACACGACTCAAATCCCCAGCCTCCTTAGAAAACACTGGGTATGTCAGTGTGCATGGGCGTGAATGCCTGTAATCCCAGGAGAGGACGGTAGAGGCAGGAGCTCCTAGGAGCCAAGCTAGCAAATTGGTGAGCTCCAGATTCAGTGGGAGATGTTGTTTAAAAGTAATTAACTAAGTAAGTAAGGAAAGAAAGAAAGAAAGAAAGAAAGAAAGAAAGAAAGAAAGAAAGAAAGAAAGAAAGAAAGAAAGAAAAAGAATACAGAAGGCCGGCAGGCTGCAGGCAGAGCTGGCCCATTGATGAAGAGCTCTTGCTACACTTGCAGAGGACTTGAGTGCATTTCTTACCTCCCACATGGCAGCTCCCAATTATAGACAACTCCAATTTTAGAAGCTCTATCACCCTCTTCTGGTCTCTTTGGGCAGTACATTCACATGGTACGCTTACATACGCACATAGACAAAAACCTGCATACCCATAAAATAAGTGAACAAATAAAAAATTTTAAAGAAAAAAAAAGACAGATCAATAGAAGAAGACATATGATACCCACCTCCAGTGTCCACACAGGCACACTACATATGTGGGTGTGAATGCCCACATGTACACACACCCATATACACTACATGTAGTTGCTTAAAACAAGAGCAACAATGAACTAGCATTTGTGACTGTACTGACTACCCTTCTTACCAAGACCTTGTCTGTAGCCTGATGATAAGTTAACAGTCACTACACATTTCCATGCATGCTTGATAATTTCCATGCTCTGTATAGTTTCATTTCTGTAGCTAATCACTGGTGACAATATTCTTAACAGCATATTGGAGGAAAGGAAATTGAGATTTAGACTAAGGACACAAAGCTAGCCTTTAGTCACCTCAAGCCAGTCTTCCAGCCTCTCTGAAGTATGACTGCACAGTCCCAAAGCTTGCTGATCTGCAGAGCACCGGCTCTTTGATATTTGAACAAAGCCTGCAGCTGCTTTCAGAGTCATTTTTGCTCATCATGATTTACTGGGATTTACTGGCTGTGGCCTTGTGCAATGTTGCTCATATTTAGACACACCATCTCCTTTCTTGGTTATGATACTCTTGTTGCTCTTTCGGTCCTTTTAAAGAAAAAAAATAGGAAAAAGGAATCAAATATTAAACCCAAAAGAACCCTCACAACGTGAGCGAGATGGAGAGCATGTCTGAACACACATGGTGGATCAGGAAAGACACTCAGGGCTTTGGGACAGGACCTGCAGGTGAGACCAGGGTTCAGCGGAGTCCCTTCAGGGCTCTACCTCAGATGACCGGTGTCTGTGTCCTTGTCCTGAGTAAATGTCTGAAGCATTTCATCTGATAGCACTGGTGACCATGGGCCCTGAGAACAGGGACACATTGCCTCTCTGTCTCCCATGTCCCAGCATCAGATGCTTGTGGAAGCATCACCCTGTCTGTAAAAGGACCACTTGTATATGCCTCATGCATCAAAGTGCATAGCTAATAAAAAATGGAAATCTCTTGGAGAGAGGATGAAGCAGGGGTTACAGTCTCAGGGTGGACTCAAAAGCTGTAGAGAAATCACATCTGTTCCTCTCTCTGTTCCTCTGAGCCAGCCTTAAATGAAGTTACTCTTGACCTTTATCTTCCTCATAGAGGTCAAAGCCTAGCACTTAGTTTTTTATGTGTTCTTCCTATGAACGTTACCTGCTGGCTTTGTATGAGTGGCCACAGATAAGTTGGTGAGAGGTGATCCCTCCTTCCCTGAACTCACTGGGTGAGTTCTTCACCATGAGTTCTTGGTAGACGTATGACATGCTAGAGATGGTGGCAGAGGGACTTTTGCCTTTTGACTCTGCCTGAACACCAAGCTCATGCACACATATACATAGCTGTTGCTGACTCCGTTTCTGAATTCGTAGCAATATATTATCACAATTTAAATAACTAATTTTTACTACACAATCTTATTTTATGTTTATATATAGCACATATGAAAATTCATACATCATTATCATTTTGTCTCCCCTCTCCTTCCCCTAGTTCTCTCTTCCTTCCCAAGTCTCCCTTCTACCTTCATGTCTTTTTTTGTGTGTGTATGCACACTACTGTATATAATCACTACAGTGTATAATTAAGGTTGTTACATAAGCATGGATGGGGGTCATTGTGAGACTGATGACTTACCTACTCCACTAACAAGACAGAGTGAGGGGGTCGTTTTCCTTGGGTAGAGCCAATGTACCATCACCATGGAATATGATCCCCCCACTTTGCAATCTTTAACTGCCTGCTGTTCTTTGGGGGATGTGGGTTGAGGTCTTATGAGCCACACCACACAGTGAAATGCTGACCACCTCCCATTTATGGGAAACATTTTAGTTTTATTCAAGAGATAACATTACAAGAGGAATTGTGAAGCTTTCCTCACATTGAATATCAGTCCCTTCTTCAGGCTGACAACCATTGGATTAAGAACGCCCCTCATCTTTTCTTCTTGCCTTAAATTTCATGATCCTGTGGCCTCTGCATGTGGCTTTTTTTGTGAATTTTAGGCTTTCCATCTTCTCAGTGTTGAGAGATCTGGATCATGGACAAGGATGAATTTTGACGGTAGATTTTTGGGAAGAATATTTGAATGGTTTTCATGCTGAAGAGTTTCCCTAGGTCCATCAGCAGTTTGTTAAGTTTCCCATGCCTGAACCCCCTTGGGTACTTCCCTGCCTCTCTATTCTGTGCAGTCATAACCACTTGCCTCTCCAGGGGTGCCATTTCATCCAGTCTGCTCTGGCATCTTGGGTGATCTCAGATCCAAAGCGATTACACTCATTTCTCACCTTATAATGAAACTCAAGCTCCCTTGTGGGGGATGTCTTCATTAGTTACAGTTCATGAAGAATGTCACCTGATGTAATTAACTCATACAGATCTGTGACTGACCAAAAGCACCGTTCAAGGCCAATGTCCTCTTGTGGCATTTATAATTCCCTTCTCTGGGTTTTCATAGGTACTGTAACAGCTGCATAGCCAAGAGAGGGCAGAGGAAGGAGATAAAAGCTGAAGACTGTTGGTATTGGCTGATTTTCTTATAGGATAATCTGTGTGTATGCTTATGACTTCCTTATTTGGGACATCACAAGATTATTCCTGGTTACACAGACTGATATTGAAATACAGCTGTGGACTGCATTAACAATTACAATCCTTATCAGTTTAATAGTTTCGTGTACCCTTTCCAATCCTACGGAAATGATGAACCAGGTAGACTTGAATAATA
The DNA here is from genome assembly GCF_900095145.1 of Mus pahari. Lineage (NCBI taxonomy): Eukaryota > Metazoa > Chordata > Mammalia > Rodentia > Muridae > Mus > Mus pahari. The sequence continues at coordinate 99,556,952 of NC_034590.1, read as the reverse complement.
AAGCCTGATTTTTAAATTGAGTTTAATTCAGAATGGGGGATGAGAAGTTGTAGTGATAGGCAATAGGGCATGGGAAGGGCTTGCTGCACATCTGGTCCACTGAGGTGAAGGTACTTAGGATTTCCTCGTTCATTAGACAATAGGAAGTGAAACTTAGAGCTGGGATGCTAAACCTGAAAAGAGATGGGAACTACTGAAATGCAGAATCAAAAATGTGCAAAACTTGGGCTAAGGAGAAAATAAAGCATTGTCGGAATGACGATGGTGCAGAAGGAATGGCTTCAAAGATGCTGAGAGCCCAGCATTAGCCACAGAGCCTACAGAACCTCATCAGCCCAATACCTGCCTGAGGCAAAGACTCTTGCCCCACATCTGACCAGAAAGCACAGGTATTTCCTTTCACAGCTCAGGTCTGCCTGACAGGATGCTAGCCTACCTAGAACTCAGCCTCCTTGGCGGTCAACAAGCACAGATTGAGAGTACACAGTGACTGAGTGCTATCAGACCATCACAGACAACATTCTCAGAGAATTCTGGGAAACTGGGATCAGAGGAGATGACCTCTGTGTGCAGACTGTGAGGGAAGGTTTTCACAAGGAAAATCCTCCTGGGACTGGGAGAGTAATGAAAAGAAATGATGCATCAGACAAAAGTATGGGAGGAGGCCAGAGAGCAAGGGATAGGAAGCAAGCACGTCTGGGTACTATGTGCTTCCTAGGGTGAAAGGTTATAACACCCATACTGAATGTTCTGTGAGTTTGTGACTTTTTCTCTCATATGTGAAACCTGGAGGGGGGTGAATTTGAGCAATAAAGTTTTACCAGTGCAGAAAACTCAAGTTGGAGGCATCATGACCAGCATCCAACATCAACAAGCTTTTCGGTTGGCTTGGGCTGTTGTCTGAGTTCATGTTCATTCTCATGGAAGCACTGTGAGGAATAAATCATGTTAAGGGGAGGTAATAGTGGTGCTGAACAGCTTAAGCTATCTAGCTGTAACATTCTATTCTAGTCACCCAAGTGAATGAACCTACCTTCTCCCTTTATTTACACTGTGGCAGTGAGCCCTAAGTGGACGTGCATCTCAAGCTCCATCAAAGACATGGGCAACATCATAGAAGAAGAGGCAGAAAGAATATAAGAGCCAAAAGGTGAGGAGCAGAGTGGGGACAAGCTGTCCTCCTGATGGGACATGGCTGCTTTGTGAGCTCACAGCAGCTGTGGCTGTCCTCATAAGGCCTACACAAGATCAAGCCAGTCACCATTCCAGCAGAGATAGAAGAGGGGCTCATAAGTCCTTGTCACTAGCTGAGGAAATATGAGGAGTTGGTGGCTGCTGGGGAGGAAATCATAAGGGAAGGGTGGCAGTCACTGTGTATATAGGCAACACTAACTATTTGTGAATATGTAAGAAGTTGTCAAAGGAAAAATATTCTTCTTGAAATTATGTATAGTATGTGTATGAGCGTTTTGCCTATATGTGTATTTATATGCCACATGTTTGCCTGGTTCCTGTGGAGGCTAGAAGAAGACACTAGGTCCCCTAGGGTGGGAGTTACAAGAGCCTGTGATCCACTATGTGGAATTTTGAAAGCCAAACTGGGTCCTCTTCCAGGACATTGTCTTACTTAAGATTTCTATTGCTATGAAGAGACACCATGCCAAGGCAATGTTTATAAGGAAAACATTTAATTGGGGCTGGCTTACAGTTTTAGAGGTTTAGTCTGTTGTCAGCATGCTGGGAAGCAGCATGCAGGCAGAGATGGTACTAGAGAAGGAGCTGAGAGTTCTACATCAGGATCTCCAGGCAGCAGGAAGAGACTATAAGCCATCAAGCCTGGCTTGTACTTCTGAAACCTCAAAGCCTGCCCCCCAGTGACACTTCTTCCAACAAGGCCAAACCTCCTACAACAAGCCACACCTCCTACAACAAGCCACACCTCCTACAACAAGGCCACACCTCCAAACAGTACCACTCCCTATGGGCCTATTGGAGTCATTTTAATTCAAACCACCAAGAGTTAATGCTCTTCACCTCTGAACCATCTCCACAGCTTTCAAAATAAATATACTTTTAAAAGTAGAATGGGCGCCACGGTCTCCGTTTCCTTTTGTGTTTTGCTTTTTTCTCTTGGTGATGATGTGGACAGAGTCTGCCTTCTTTTGTGAGCCTGGCTGGAGAGTCCTCCATTAGATCAACGTACCATAGGTGAGGCCACTTCTCTTCCACGAAGAATCATTTAGCTTGTTATAGCCTCTTGCTAGTATACAAGGTGCCAGAAAAAAGAAAAGCAAGCAAGCAAACAACCAACCCCTCCCACCCCCACCCCCAAATACTGCTAGTATGTGTGCTGCTATTGCTGGAGAGGTATCTTCCAGAGAGATTCCTAGAGGTGGAATGGCTGAGCATAAATGCATGTGTATATAATGATGTTATTTATTGGATTACAACTATTTTTCCCCAGATGGGTCCCATTAATTTGCATTCCCCCCAGAAACATCCTAGAGTCTATATGCCCACAGCCAGACAAAAATAATATGTGGATATGTTTTGAAAAACTTTTGTTAGACTCCCAGAGGAGAGCACGAGTCTCAGGAACGTTTGGATCTTTGTAATTATTATTGAGTTTGGATCTTTTTCTATTTGTCCAACCATTAGTAGTAGATTTGATTTCTCAAATTGTTAGCATTTGCCCCTTTCCATTTTTTTTACTATGTTTTACCCCTTGCCACACAGATTTTTATAAATTAGTGATATTAGTCCTTTGTCTATGGTGTATACAATAAATCTGTTATCCCAGTTTGGCTGCTGACTTTATATCACAATTGCTACCATACCTACTTTGAAGATCTTTTTTATTCTCACGTGTCCAGCTCTGTGAAGCTTTCCTTTTGCTGACTGTAGATTTAAACCAGAGAAACCAAGTCTGTGCCAAGCTTAACCTGCCTCATCTCAGGTTGGACTTCTAGGGGATGAACAGTCTATCTCTCTCACTGTCTCATGGGACCCATGTGACAGTCCAGCACACCTCCAGTTATTTAGAAGCAAGTTTTACAGGGCTCTGCTATTTGAGTTCAGCCAGCCTGTAAGCCACAGATGCCAAGGCACAGTCAAGGCATGTGGCCCTGAGGAAATGCTGTTCTCTGAACTGGAAGACACCTTTCTGATATAAAGAGTTGCTCAGAGAGTGCAGATAAATGTGCTTCTGGGTGCATGAGAAACTGAGGCAAAGAGAAGACTGATTGATGGAGACAGGAAGCAAATGGAGGCCTTTTCTTTGTTTCTGCACCTGGTAGTGTAGACAGAAGATATACTGAGCTTTTCTTTTAAATAAAGAAAGTTGACCCAACACTTGAACGGCAGGGCTCTTTAAGCCCTTCCCAATCCCCTAATCTCCTTCTGCTTCCTCCTTCATCAAATTAGGGAGGCCAGGTGGAGTCTCGGTGATTATATTGATGTTTGGTTAGGTCATTCCCGTAGCTTCAGGACTTAATGTCTTCTAGACAATTAGGAAAAACAAAAGCTGCAGCCTCCATCTCTTGAACACTCAGAATATCTGGAAGGTTGTAGATGCCAATATGAGCTTCCTGCCACTACGCTGTGTTGTTGTTTGTTTGTTTGTTTTTGTTTTTTGCTGTTTTGTTTTGTTTTTGGTAAGTATTGCTATGTAACCCAAACTGACCTCAACCTCAGGGTCCTCCTCTTGCCTTCGTTCTCAAGTACCACGTGATTCTCACATGACTCAGTGGGGTTGAGGGAGGCCCCTGTAGCTACCCACGTCCAAGAGCAGGACTGGATCACTGTAGAAATCATGTTTCTGGATGTACTGGCTGCACAGGGTCGGCTGTAAATCCATGAATGGTTATCCCGAGGCTGGAGGGTTTTCCTTAAAGGCACTTTTTACCCCCTGTTTGTTTAATTTTTTTTTTTTTTTTTTTTTTTTAGCTCCCTGCCCTGCCCATCTCAAGAGGGCCTGGCCCCAGAGGCCAGCTCAAGTCCCTGGAATCCACCTGGCAAAATGGTGTAGCTCCTAGTACAATACACTTTGCAGCCACCACAAGCTCTCGTCAGGTAGATAGGTCTCCTGTTTCCTGTTGTCCTTGTTCTCTGCAGAATCTGTCTGGTGGGGCTTAGAACCCAGGTTCTTCACTTACATCTTCAAGTTGAGACCCTCTGTAAGGCTCCCCTTCATACCCTTGCCAACAAAACAACAGTCCTGTTAACGTGAATCAAACCCACCACAGCCCCAGCTGTGTTTTAGAACGACCCAAAGGCAGCCACTGCGTTAGCCATGGAGTTCTGCTAGTGTTGATCCAGTGTGTGATTAGCAGTTAATGGGCCTTGACAGACATCTTTACTTATTACTCTTGCCCATCTCACAGTTGTCTTGATAGTGATCTTTCCCATTTTCTTTTCTGTCCTTTGAAATGCTCCAAACACTGCCACGGCAGGGGCCACTCATGGCCTGCAGCATTTGCTTTGTTTAAAACTCATTTCCTTTTGCAATTAATGTAGTGTACGTTTCATTGTTATTGATATTTGCTTTGCCTCGCTTTCAGGCCAGAAAACCTGAGCTAAAAGAGTACACGCTGTTTTAAAGGCAGATGGCAGCTAGATGAGGACATAGTTTGAAAATAAGCTCAAAATTGCTGTTCAAAACATCATTGCTGGGCTCAGGCAGCATATTTATTGAGAAGCTGTAGTAGTTCTTGATACAGTAATCAGTGGGGATGGGGAGAGGGTTGAGTTGGAAATTTTAGAAAGTTGGTAAATTAATCCAAGGGTAGCTAGTTTATAGATGGGAATGCATTTGGTTTCAAGTATCTCTGAAGGACGGTGTGTTCAGACAAGATGAGCTAAGGAGAGTCATTATAGTTTGATGGGGAGCGATTATGCCTTTGATCCTGGTGTTCAGGTCGAGGCATGCAATGCTAAGTGCTTTTGGATACTGGTGCTTAGAGAATACATAGCGTGGATAACGCATTTCTGGGCTCTAGGGTCTCAAGGCATAGGGGTTTTGCTTCTTCTCAGAAGAGAGCGAGGGGCCAAGGTGTTCTTTCTCTTGCTGTGATTGGACACTCTGACAAGAAAGCAACTCATAGGGGAAAGGGTTGATCTGGTTGCAGCTCCAGATCACAGCCTGTCATTGAGGGAAAACAGGGCAGAAATAGTTTCTGGAGGTACTCTCCTCGCACGTGTTCCTTGCTGTTTTGCCCATAGGTTCATGCCTTTGCACCTTGTGATATCAAAGCGTCTTATCTATCAAGCTATTTGCAAATCACATGTCCTTGAACTTCAGACTTCTTCCAGGAGAGGCAAAGTGACCCTGGAGGAGGCAGATAGAAGTGACTGATGTATGTGGACGAGAAGGTCCCTGCAGATTCTACTGTCCCTCCTCCAGTGTGCACATCTAATTTGGTGCCCATAACTGGAGAGCTGAATGGATCCCTTGGCTTCTCTTTGGAATTTGCAGTTTGAAGTCAGGCAGGCTTCACAAATGCTGGAAACATAGCTCCTGAGAAGGGAGAGTGTCAGCCAAGCCTATGCATTTATTATAAGGCTTCTTCGAGCTTTGCTGTAAAGAAAACAATTTCCATGGAGTTTTAGGGGAAAGCATTGCAGCTCTGGATGGTTGAGCTGACAGTGAAGTCTCTCTCCAGAACAACGTTCTCATTTAAGACACCTCACCTGGAGTCTATTTTGGGTGAAAAAAAAAAANTACTGGCTGCACAGGGTCGGCTGTAAATCCATGAATGGTTATCCCGAGGCTGGAGGGTTTTCCTTAAAGGCACTTTTTACCCCCTGTTTGTTTAATTTTTTTTTTTTTTTTTTTTTTTTAGCTCCCTGCCCTGCCCATCTCAAGAGGGCCTGGCCCCAGAGGCCAGCTCAAGTCCCTGGAATCCACCTGGCAAAATGGTGTAGCTCCTAGTACAATACACTTTGCAGCCACCACAAGCTCTCGTCAGGTAGATAGGTCTCCTGTTTCCTGTTGTCCTTGTTCTCTGCAGAATCTGTCTGGTGGGGCTTAGAACCCAGGTTCTTCACTTACATCTTCAAGTTGAGACCCTCTGTAAGGCTCCCCTTCATACCCTTGCCAACAAAACAACAGTCCTGTTAACGTGAATCAAACCCACCACAGCCCCAGCTGTGTTTTAGAACGACCCAAAGGCAGCCACTGCGTTAGCCATGGAGTTCTGCTAGTGTTGATCCAGTGTGTGATTAGCAGTTAATGGGCCTTGACAGACATCTTTACTTATTACTCTTGCCCATCTCACAGTTGTCTTGATAGTGATCTTTCCCATTTTCTTTTCTGTCCTTTGAAATGCTCCAAACACTGCCACGGCAGGGGCCACTCATGGCCTGCAGCATTTGCTTTGTTTAAAACTCATTTCCTTTTGCAATTAATGTAGTGTACGTTTCATTGTTATTGATATTTGCTTTGCCTCGCTTTCAGGCCAGAAAACCTGAGCTAAAAGAGTACACGCTGTTTTAAAGGCAGATGGCAGCTAGATGAGGACATAGTTTGAAAATAAGCTCAAAATTGCTGTTCAAAACATCATTGCTGGGCTCAGGCAGCATATTTATTGAGAAGCTGTAGTAGTTCTTGATACAGTAATCAGTGGGGATGGGGAGAGGGTTGAGTTGGAAATTTTAGAAAGTTGGTAAATTAATCCAAGGGTAGCTAGTTTATAGATGGGAATGCATTTGGTTTCAAGTATCTCTGAAGGACGGTGTGTTCAGACAAGATGAGCTAAGGAGAGTCATTATAGTTTGATGGGGAGCGATTATGCCTTTGATCCTGGTGTTCAGGTCGAGGCATGCAATGCTAAGTGCTTTTGGATACTGGTGCTTAGAGAATACATAGCGTGGATAACGCATTTCTGGGCTCTAGGGTCTCAAGGCATAGGGGTTTTGCTTCTTCTCAGAAGAGAGCGAGGGGCCAAGGTGTTCTTTCTCTTGCTGTGATTGGACACTCTGACAAGAAAGCAACTCATAGGGGAAAGGGTTGATCTGGTTGCAGCTCCAGATCACAGCCTGTCATTGAGGGAAAACAGGGCAGAAATAGTTTCTGGAGGTACTCTCCTCGCACGTGTTCCTTGCTGTTTTGCCCATAGGTTCATGCCTTTGCACCTTGTGATATCAAAGCGTCTTATCTATCAAGCTATTTGCAAATCACATGTCCTTGAACTTCAGACTTCTTCCAGGAGAGGCAAAGTGACCCTGGAGGAGGCAGATAGAAGTGACTGATGTATGTGGACGAGAAGGTCCCTGCAGATTCTACTGTCCCTCCTCCAGTGTGCACATCTAATTTGGTGCCCATAACTGGAGAGCTGAATGGATCCCTTGGCTTCTCTTTGGAATTTGCAGTTTGAAGTCAGGCAGGCTTCACAAATGCTGGAAACATAGCTCCTGAGAAGGGAGAGTGTCAGCCAAGCCTATGCATTTATTATAAGGCTTCTTCGAGCTTTGCTGTAAAGAAAACAATTTCCATGGAGTTTTAGGGGAAAGCATTGCAGCTCTGGATGGTTGAGCTGACAGTGAAGTCTCTCTCCAGAACAACGTTCTCATTTAAGACACCTCACCTGGAGTCTATTTTGGGTGAAAAAAAAAAAGTGATTCACGATTTGAATATAGCTAGAGATTCTGTCGCATTGTAACCCAGCACCTCACTAGGGACATGAGAAAAATGACAAGGAGACACTCATTTTAAACGTGTTTAGAATGTAGAACTGAGATCGCTGCTGTTATAACAAATGCCAGTGGTCACCACTGAGCCTGGCCCTTATGACTTTCCAGGGCAAGGTGGCTCCATAAGGATTTCATCCCACTCAGGCCCCAAATGATATCAAGAGAGCCTTGGAGTGACATCACCCAGTTTCCTAGGAGAGGTCCATGTGGGCCATGCTGTGGGGAAGGAGACTGACACGTGCTCCTTTGTTTTGAGGCTAGAGCTCATCAAAAAGCAGAAATGCCTTGCTGGGTGGATCTGCTGACATCCCTAGATCATCTACGAGAATTGTCGCACAAGCAGGAGATTCTGTAGTGTGGTGCAAAGACAACCTGCCCTTGTGCCTAGTAGTCTTTGTGTTTCCCATACTTCGCTCCTCCAGCAAGGTGCTGGGCCACGTTTCTTGCAGACAGCCTCACGAATCAGCCTCCCTCCATGTCAGCCATCTAGCTCTGAAAGCAGAGCCCCAAGCCACACCCAACTATAACTTTCTTGTGCAGAAAGTGCGAGCGCTTTGTAAACGTGCTGTTTCTATTGTGTTCTTCCTGGCTCTTGAGAGTCTAAAGAGTCACAGTGTTGACGTTCTTGGAGATCCACCTGAGATCAAAACTGTTAGGAGAGATGCTTTTCTCAATAGTTGATTATAGGGTCTGGAGAGATGGCTTTGTGGTTCAGGGTGCTCTTCCACAGGTCCCCAGTTCAATTCCCAGAATCCACATGGTGGGTCACAATCATCTGTAATGGGATCCAAAGCCCTTCTGGTGTGTCTGAAGATAGCTACAGGGTACTCATATACATTAAATAAGTAAATAAATCTTAAAAATTAGTTGATTATAGGATGTTATGATGGAACTTATAAAGTCTTAGACTGGGGAGAAGGCTCAGTGGGTAAATTGCTTGCTGTGCAAGCATGAGAACCCGAGTTCAGATCTCCTGAGTCCAAGTAAATGCTGGTTGTGGGACACACTTGCAATTCTTGTGCTGAAAGGCAAATGTGGAGATCCTTGGGGTTGATAGTCAGCTCAGCCTAGCTGGATTGCTGAGCTCACACATGTCCACCATCATCAGAGAAGCTTCTTCTTGCAGTTGATGGGAACTAACAGAAACCCTCCACCAGACAGTGTGCAGAGAGTGAGAGACCCTGGATCATGTGGATGTCTTCATCACATTCCTCCCCTCAAGGATTGGAGTTCTGTGTGGAAAGGAGGTGAAAGACTGTAAGGACCTTGAGAGGGTATCAACTCCAAGGAAATGGTGTCTTCCAGACACAACAGATCAGATCAGACTTACTGAGATTGTCACAGTGCACACAGGGTCTGTGTAGGTTTAAGCCAGATGGGGTCCTAGTGCTGAAACAGGGAAGTGGAATGGACTCCCACCCCTAACCAAGAAGCCATCTGTAATTGCAAAGGAACTTGTACCTGCTTGCAAAGGAAAAGCAATAGTGTTCTCAAATGCAGAATACTAAAATGGGTATATTATGTATACTTTAGGGCAGCCTCATGCCCAGGAATAGCTGAGCATCCTAAATCAAGCTCAGTGGTGTTCTTGTAGACTTCTTATCTCATGTCGCTTGTTTTGGGCTTTGTTGTTGTTGTTGTTGTTGTTGTTGTTGTTGCCTTATGGATCTTTTGCTTGTTTATTTTGGTTTTGGTTTTGTGAGCTTTTTGTTTGCTTGTTTGTTTTTGGAGAGAGAATGAGGAGGTGTGAAGTTAGGCTATGCAGTTAGGTTGACAGAGAGGATCTAGGAGGAGCTGGGGAAGGGGAGAGGCATGATCAAAATGTATTATATGAGGAAAATTTTCTTCAATAAAAAAGTGTCAAAAGAGAGGTGGGGGGCTGGTGAGATGGCTCAGTTGGTAAGAGCACCCAACTGCTCTTCCGAAGGTCTGGAGTTCAAATCCCAGCAACCACATGGTGGCTCACAACCATCCGTAACAAGATCTGACTCCCTCTTCTGGAGTGTCTGAGGACAGCTACAGTGTACTTACATATAATAAATAAATAAATCTTAAAAAAAAAAAGAGAGAGAGAGAGGTGGGGGGAGGAGAAGGGGAGGAGAAGGCAGGAAGAAGAAGGGGAGGAAGGGCAGGAGGGGGGAGAAGCTGCCACTGAGGCAGGAGGATTGTCTCGAGTTTGAGGTTGGCCTGGGCTATATTGCAAATTCCTGTTCCAAAAGGTCCAGTTCAAAATCAAATGAATAAAACTTTGCTCCAGCTTCAGGTTCAAAGATATAAAATCTTTATCCAAAAATAACAGCATAGATAACATAGTTACTTACCTACTATCATAAGAAATAATCAGTGTCAGATTAGTTTCAGAGACCATTAAAAAGAAATAAAGAAGATATGATAGAGGGTTATGGATACAGTCTAATGGCAGAACGTTTACCTGGCATGTAGGAGGCCCTGGGTTGGTCTCTGGTATCACCAACTCATGACAGATGTGGCTGAACTTAAGCCCCTTGTCATCCCTGCTTCTTACAGTTGACATATTCTATAAATGTCTATTTTTCTAAAAACTGCTAGAATAGAACAATTTTGTATAATTTTTTAAAATTTATTTTTAATTTGGTATAGTTTTAGACAAAGGAAAAGGGGGGAAATTTCAGGTTACAAAACTTCTCTGCACAGAACAAATTTTTTAAAATGACTTTTTCTTAGTGGGACAACAAAGCAGACATACTCAGTGACTAGTCATGGGCTATTCCTACTGCACTGGTGGTCAATGGAGTTAGAAAGGATGTTCACATGCCATGTCATTGCTGCAAAGGAATAATACTGCTTGCTTCTTTTAGAATGCAGAAATGGTTCTGGCTGCTTCGATACACAGAAAGTTGAACATCCACATTGTAAAAATATTCCTTGTAAAAACTGTCACCGTTTTTCAGTGCTCACCAGCCATTTCCATCTCTTGCATTTGATGTGTATTGTTTGTGTTTTATATGATTTACTTCTTGAATTTTTAAAATAGAATCTTAATATGTAGCCCAGGCTTGTCTTAAAGTTGCAACCATCCTCCCACCTCAGCCTTCTGAGTGCTGGGATGACAGACACATGCCACTACACACAGCTTGTGTATGATTCATTTTGAACCATTTGTATGTGTGTGTCCACAAATAGTAAATAAACACACATTTTCAAAGTTGGAGCAAATGATCTTGATATAGGTAATTCTATTTAGTTTATTTTACCTGTGAAATGACATTTTGTTAAGTGACTACAAGGAAAGTTAGTCCCACACATGCTACACGAGGGACTGTTACTTCTATCTGAACTATAATGAACATCTTTGACAACTGCATAACATGTGAAACCACAAGGGTAAGATTCTTAGGGTGTGAGCCGGGCATGGCGGTGCATGCCTTTAATCCCAGCACTTGGGAGGCAGAGGCAGGCGGATTTCTGAGTTCGAGGCCAGCCTGGTCTACAAAGTGAGTTCCAGGACAGCCAGGGCTATACAGAGAAACCCTGTCTCGAAAAACAAAACAAAACAAAAGAAAACAAAACAAAACAAAAAGATTGCTAGGGTGTAAAATGTACAAGGAATTCCATCTTCAACTTTGGTGGGTACTGACAAATTCTTAACTGACATTCTGGTGTCTTTTAGACTGAGAGTTCAGTGGTGTTCCAAAATGACCTTCAATATTTTTGAGCAATCAAAGAACAAACTGTAACACCTGTATTTAGTAAAAACTTACCAGAAACATTACAAATTTTTGGGTGTTGACTTTCAAATGTCCTCCTAACATTACCAAGTGCACTGTGTGGCCCCCTTTCCTTATATTGTGGCTTTAGTTTTGCTTGGCTTATGAACCAAATCTTCAGTTGGTTTGGTTTTGAAATATGTTTTTCATTTCTGTCTAAGATGCTAAATATCCCACATGCTTTGTTCAGGTCTCGCAGTGCACAGCATCAAAGAGAGAAGTGGTGCACATTAATGGATCAAACCTGGACCTTTGCAACGAGTTTAACCCTTTGACAGATGAAGGAAGAGCCGTTGAGTGGAGAACGGGTCCTGCTCTTTTAAAAAAATTGGCCAGATACAGCTTCTACTTTTCAGGAATATATAACCTAGCCATGGGTTAAAGTATTCTGCAGAAAATTATTAAGCAATGGCTTCCTAGTAACATATCAGCGACTCTACAGCAAGACACAGCTTCTACATTTTAGGAGAAGAAAGAAGAAAGTCGGAGCAGAACAGAATTAGCTTGGAAGGAGCTTGTAGAAAATCTATAGCCGCAGAAAGAAATGCTGATGGTATACAGGAAATGCCACTTTAAATTCTCGTCTTCTTTGATAAATAGTCCCCAGTGATATTGAGCGATTCTCTGCCCACCTGTTTCTGAAGAAACGGAACAGCATCCTCAGCGTTTGGGTGAGAACATTTGGAGGAACTCTTACTGCCCTTCACAATGTGGAATTTATGGCTGGTCACAGTCAGCTATTTCCACTTGCCTTTCTGCTTTTCAGTTAGTGGTCAAGGACTCTGAATCTCTGACTAAGGTGAGGTTCTAAGCTTGAAAGGAAGCCCAGCCGTTCGTCTCATTAACCATCTTAGTCAGTCCATGTGTGGCACTTGAGTCTCACTTAGGACTGGAAGTAAATCTGCTTATGCCAAGATGGCCACTTGTACCAAGACAAGCAGCGAAGCCCATTCTGATGGCTGCTCTGGGACGCTTGAACTTAGGCGGTGCCTATTCTTGGGGAGATTGTGGTACTGAGACGTTTGTGGGTTTGCTTCTGAAGGAGGGCAAACGTTTTTGCCAGCAGGTTGATGTATCAGAGTAATTACTGTGTAGCAGTTAGAGCATTACAGCCATTAACCATATTTCCCCCCAAATCTTTCACAATTTTATTCACATGTGTAAAGTGCTTTGATCATAGTCACCCTTATTATCCTTTCACACCTCTGTATGAAATCCCTTCTTCCTCCCAACGTCATCTCCTGTCACTTTAATGTTTTGTGTGTCCAAGGTTGATTAGGGCTTTGAGCATGGGGGGAGGCGGGTATCTACTACAGCAAGGGCAGCTCACTGAAGGTTACACCGCTGAGGAATATGACTCTTCCTCCCCAGTAAACTACTTTTAGCTCCTGGGAATGGGTGGGACATCATCAGTCTGTTCCCTGTCTGTGATGGAATATTGATGGCCCTGTCTTGCGCCAGTTTCCCCAGCTCCTGTGAGTCCCTCCGTGCAAAGGCCACGTCACAGAACTCCTTCCTGTACTTCAGCTCTTGCGTCCTTTTTTCTGCCCACTCTTCCTCCATGTTCTCCACACCTTGGAGTGGTTACTCAGAGCAACTGTGACTCCTTGTGGGTGACCGTCAGTAAAGTTGGGCCTGTAGACTTCCCTTTATGGAAGGAGGGAGCTGGAGAGTCACTAGACTGTCACCTGAGATTCTAGCCACTCCCTCCAGGGCCCTCTACCTTATATGTATTTCTCCCTATCTACATGTGGTCTTGGCAAGGTTATTTGTCAAGGTTCTCTAAAGAAACAGAATGGAAAGAAATACACGTGGGTTAAAAGGGATTTATTCGAGTGGCTTTCAGGCTGTGATCCAAGTAGTCCAACAGTGGCTGTCTCCTGACTGAAAGGCCAAGGATCAGGTAGTTGGTCAGTTTAGAAGTCTCGACAGTCCCATCTGGTGCTGGAGTCCCAGGGAAGTCCTCAAGTGCTGCTGGTCTTCAGCTTGCATTAGAATCCTGAAGAAGTAGGTTTTAAAGCCAGTGAAGGGATAGCCCAGGATAGATGAACTTGCCAGCAAGAATGAGGGCAAGCAGGAAAAGAGCAAAAGCTTCCTTCTTCAGTGTGAGGTGTCACCAGAAGGTGTGGCCCAGGTTTAGGCTGAGTCTTCTCCCTCCAAGAATCCAACCAAGAAAAATCCCTCACAGGCATGGTCAGCCCCTTTCATTTTAGCTAATTCCAGATGTGCCAAGATTAGCAGTCATCATGGTGGATGACAGAGCGCATGTGCGGCAGAAGGGTAAGTAGGAACTTCATCTCTGCAGCTATGGGGCGATCAGCATCTGTGTTGGGTGAGGCAGTTTGGGGGTCATCTGCCCTCCTGTAAGTAGCCCCCCTCATCATTGCTGTTGCCAACGAACTGAGTCAACTTCCTGGTTCACCAGGCTGTACTTGGGAGGAGCTATTTGTAAGTCCTTGGCGTCCCATCTGAAGTAAGCAAGTGCTTGTTCCTCCAAAATGTTCAGATACCAGCGGGCACAGAATATATATCATACTTTTTAATCTAGTGTATTTTGTTGTTGTTGTTGCACTGAGCCATTTCTTCTCAGACCTGGTCTGTCACTGTTTACTCTATAGGTACCTAGGACAGCGTACAGTAATGCCTGCACGGTTGACAGCGTGGGCCACTTTTGACTTGTGGGGTTACACTGAAGGATGCTCACCATATCCTTGCTCTCTACTCAACTAGTTGCCAGAGCACTGCCTTCCTTCTGGCCATGAATACCAAAAGTATCACCATTAAGATCCACTGACTCTATCAACATCTAGAATCCTTTCTGGGAAAAGAGAAGCCCCCTGCTTTCTCTTTGACTTCTTCAACCGTCTCCTCTGGTTTATCCCATTCTTAATCTTTGAGCCAAGTTCATCCCATCCTCAGAGGTTGGCTCAAGACAACCAGCTTAGCATGGAGGTCTGGCTTTGCATGGCTCTTTCTGTCTTATCCAGAGGTTCCTGCCAAAGCGTTCCCATCCAAAGCCACCTCTAGTCACTTAGTCCTTATACCTTCTTATTTCCTTCTTTCATTGTGTGTAACCCCACTGGAAGGAGCTATTGTAGCTCACTGTCTCTTGTTCATTATATAAGACATTGCAGGGAAGTAAGTCTCCAAGGATTGAAATCCCATCTCTCTTACCTCTTATACATGCCGATGGAGAATACCTTGACAGCCAGTACATTTTAGTTGAATGGAATTAAGACAAAAAATATTGGCCCAAGAATGTGAGGTGATAGTATCCCTACTGGGCAAAGACTTCACTAAAATATGGTGCTTAGAATAGTCCGCTGGTAGATTCGGGACACACCCATCCCAGTCATTTTTCAAAGTGACCTTAGGCTTTAACAAACATCTCAAGTCCCGTCCCTTTCTCCTACAGCTGTTCCTCCTCAGTTTTTAGGGCTATGTCAAGCAGCTCTTTAAAGGACTGGTGTGTGGTGGGAGATCAGAGGTTACAGACAGGACAGGACCTGATCCATAAACTCCCCTGGTGAAAGGTTGGGGTTGGGGCTGGTCTGCATGCCTCCTAGACCCACCTCCACTCCTTGTCCCGATGGGCACTGCCACCTCAATGTCAAAATGGACTGGCTGGGTTGATGGCAGCCGCGCGTTTGCACCCTCAGCAACTCTAACAGTCTAACAGGGCCCAGAGGCTGGGGCCTGTTCCAGTGTCAGGCAGTGCTCAGGTAGAGGTGCAGAATCGGGGCAAGGACCGAGAATTGTATTCCTAAGAACAGTGAAAACAAAGCTTTCGCAGGCGCGAGGCTGGCGACAGAGCTCAATTTGACTTTGTTTTCACACATTAGGTTCTGTTTATGGCAGACAAGTACCAGGGCAAGCGCGCTCTGAAAGGGGCTTTGTGTCGGAGCTGGATGCTGCTCTGTCAGATTTGTCATTTCAGGAATGTCGCCAGATGTATTGACTTACCAGCGGTGGCTCCAATGCCATCTGGCCTCACGGAGGCCTTGTTGGGGATGGAAAAAGCTGTACGGGAGAAGTGAAATCCGTTCATCGGACCGGTACCCTCGCTGCTTATTTAAAGAAGGAACTTCTTGGTGGGGGTGGGGCATGCCATTTGGAACTGAAAATGGTTTTCAGGAGTTTGAGTTCCCTAACTCTGAAGTCAGCCACTGTGTTTACATTGACTTGAAAGCCACCCTGCCCCCCTAGCTGTCAGGTTGTATATAGATATTTGTTCAATGTAAAATTCTCTCTGAGACCCTACTCTTCAGTGTGGAAAAAAAGTTAACCCCTTGCATGCTGCTCATTGGAATGATCTCCATTTTTTTTAAAGAATATTAGCAAATAAGGAACCCTGTAGCTTGAATTCTGTGACAGGGATTTTTGCCTCATCCTGGCTTCTAATCAATAGCCCAGTTGTCACCTGGAATGGCCCGGTTTCCTGCAGAAAGGCCCCTTTCCAGGGAAACTCCAATTCCAGCTGCTTTGAAACACCTCCTGGCCATTGGCCTCCCTCGGCTTCCCAGTGACTGCTTCATTTCTAAACATTACTTCAATTAGTTTACTTCGTCCTGAGGACAGAGAGGCCGCATAAAGATGTGACATGTTTGAATTCGGAGATGTTTTGTAGAGCGAGCGGGAAAAGCCATGTTGAGGATTCAGAGCTGCCCGGAGCGTTTGCAGGGCCCAGTGTAAGAGGAAAATGAGGAGGAGGATAGGTCTCTTGTTCAAAAGCAGGAAGAGCTTTAAGATGTTGAATGCAGAGACTCCGGCAGCTGCTACCTGCGGAGCTCAGGGCTTTGGAGAGCTGGTGAATCCCAAGTTCATGGAGCCTGTCCTGAATGTATCTTCATTCTTTACCCTTTATCCCTATGTGAAAAAGCTTCCGGCTCCTCCTCCCACTCTACTGAGGTCAGCATCCTAGCTTCAGATCCAGGGACTCTCTCTTATTCTCTGGTTACATCTGCCTCTGATCCCGTGTTTTCTTCTGCACTGCACATTTAATGTTCAGTTCTTAGTCCACTAATGTAGTGACAACGACGACGATGATGATGATGATGATGATCTTTTGAATAATCCATTCCCATTTATCCAGCACTTCATTCGTGCCAGGCATTAGGGACATAGAATTATTTTATTTATTCATTTCCTTGCTTTGTTACTATCCTTCCCCAACTTTAAAAAAAAAAAAATTGAGACACAGTTTTATGTAGTCTGGGTGGTTTTGAACTTACGTTCAAAGACTGCCCATGAACTCTTGACCTTCCTGCTTTCACTTCCTAAGGCTTCCTGATCATCCTGTCTGTCATCCTTCCTGAGCTTTCTGTCTGGAAGGGAGAAGGTCTAAACCCAAATTGCAAGCTGTAAATAGCTGTAAAAATAAAGTGGCCACCAACAACTGGTGTTTTCTATGTATACTGTTAACTAGTGGGCAAAATCTTAATAGAAAGAAACTGTGATTTTAAGTGAATATTAGATTTGATGGCTTACTTCTTTTTAAATTAGTTGCTTGTTTGCTACTGGTAGCAATCCTTCTGCCTCAGTCTCTAAGTGCTGGGATTACAAGTATGTGTCACCATTTTCCAGACAGCTAATTTAATTTTATGTATGTGTAAATATTTATATGTCTGTATGTGTACATGTATGTGCACATGTATGTGTGAAGGTCAGAGGTTGACATATGGTTTCTTCCTCTATCCCTGTGATGGTTTGTATATGCTCTGCCCAGGGAGTGGCACTATTAGAAGGTGTGGCCTTGTTGGAATAGGTGTGTCACTGTAGGTGGGGCCTTTAAGACTCATCCTAGCTGCCTAGAAGCCAGTATTCTGCTAGCAGCCTTCAGATGAAGATGTTGAACTCCCAGCTCTGCCTGCACCATGACTGACTGGATGTTGTCATGTTTCCACCTTGATGATTATGGACTGAACTTCTGAACCTGTAAGCTAGCCCCAATTAAATGTTGTCTTTTATAAGACTTGCCTTGGTCATGGTGCCTGCTTACAGCAGTAAAACCCTATCTAAGACAATCCCTATCCACATTATCTATCTATCTATCTATCTATCTATCTATCTATCTATCTATCTATCTATCTATCTATCTTGACAGGGTTTCTAACTGAACCTACAACTTGATGATTTGGTTAGACTGGCTGGCCAGCAAGCCTCAGGGATAGAGGAAGAACCGATAGTGCTCAATTGAGGTTTAACCTATTGCTTTGATCTCTCCTAAATCTTTTTGCTATCACACCAGCATACCAGTCCCAAGTACTCCTTCAGATTAAGGCAGTACACAGGCAAGGATGTTCATACATCATTAGCTTAGATGATGGATTCCAGTGAGTCAAAGTGATGGGAGTCTGCTGAGGCTGACTAGATAGCCTCAACTCTGCTGGAGGAGAAGGAGGAGAGAACCCGAGGCTAACCCGCAGGAAACACTTCAGATCAACTTCCAGGAAGTAACCTGGGTTTCCAGTGGCACTTAAGCCTTGAGTGCCTTGATATAAATCACTCAGAGTTTCAAGTGGAGCCTTGGTTTCATAAGAAACATTCAGGAGCTCTGGAAGAGGCCCCTCTGAATCCTGGAAGAATTTGCCTAGACCAGGAACCAAGTTCAAGGCAGAATGGGGTCACCTGGGAGAGCCAAGGCACACATTAGGAAGGGAGGACCAGCTCCCCATGCCTGTGTGTTGGAGGCCCGTGATCCTGACTGTCAGGCAGGCACCTCACGTAAGGAGGCTGACTTGTGGACCTTCCCCCGCTTCTTTCTCATCCCCCATGCACTGGACTCGCAACACAACCCCACACACCACTTTAGCTCCCCATGTTTCATAGCCCTCTTAGGGCTCCCAGTGAGAACTGCTTGAACACATCTATAATTCTGGTCTCTGGAGTAGCTGACTCCATTTTGTATATCTTCTCTTTCGAGAGAACTTGACGGTTAACAAGAGCTGACTGAGGGACAGGTGCTGCTTGTCCCAATAGGTAGGTCTGCGATCCTGTGAGTTGTTAATTTTTATGTTTTTGTTTTTGTTTTTGGTTTTTGTTTTTTATAATAAAATAGCTAGATGGAACATACTAGTTTTCTTTTTCCTTCTTTCCTTCTTTCTTTCTTTCTTTCTTTCTTTCTTTCTTTCTTTTTCTTTTTTGGAGTGAAGCAAAACTCTGCCTTTTTCTTTGATTTTTACCTGAAGTGGTCTATGCTTCCTACTATGCTTGCTTTGCCTTAGTTGCTTTAAAATATTTCATTTTTTTAAGGCAAGATCTCACACTGTAATTCACTGTAAAATGCAAGCTAGCCATAAACTTGTAACAAATCCTATCTCAGTGTCCTATTTTATATGAGTACACCGTAGCTGTCTTCAGACACACACTAGAAGAGTGCATCGGATCCCAATGTGGTTGCTGGGAATTGAACTCAGGACCTCTGGCAGAGCAGGTAGTGCTCTTAACCACTGAGCCATCTCTCCAGCCCCTAATCTAAAGATTAAAAAAAAAAATTCTATTTTCCAGAGGACCAGTGAGATGGCTGGTTCTCTGGAAAATATCATACCGTTCTGGGACACATACATGCAAATATGTATTTACACACACAAATATACACACAAACACACCATACACCCACCCACCCACCCCCCCACACACAAACACACATTAAAAAAAGATCCTATCTTACAATTCTCCCAATGAATCTTATTTGAGCGCAGCATGTTGGATATTTGAGTTTACCCTGGGTCTGGGCTAAGAGTGAATGACAGTCATGAAAGTGTCTGCTGGAGTCTGCACACTTACACCCATGGTCTATGCTGAGTCCAGATGTAAAATGATGCATCATTTTCTCGAAATATTGCAGGTCTTCTTTTTTTAAATTACATTTATTATTTATTTATTTATTTACTGTGTGCATGCGCATGTGCACATGCATGGGCCTGGGGAGGGGAGGATGTGTCATGGCATACATATTGGGGTCAGAGGATAACTTGCAGGAGTTGATTCTCTCCTTCTACCACATGGGTTCTAGGAATTGATCTCAAATTGTCAGGTTTGGCAGCAAGCTCCTTTATCCACAGAGCCATCTTGCTGGTTCGTGTTTCAGGTTTTTTGAACCTTGGCTGCTGCTTCCTGGGTGAAAGGAGGAGCAGGTGATGCCCGGTACTACGTCACGGGTGTCTACGTCACGGCTGTCTCCCACTGTGAGGTGAGAGGCATGCATAAGCCTGCTCCTCTTTCTAGAATGTTCCCCCTTTGAGTACATTTTTCCTTATCATTGTGGCTGATCATTCATATGTCAGTTCTAGGAGAAAGTGCCACTTGCTGCTTACCTGACTGTGTCTTGGAGGACAGTGGACCCTGAGACTGGCTCTGGCAGGTGTCTTTGAGGTCTCACCCCTGACAGTTCACTCACACTGGGGACTTTATAAAACAAGAGGTTTGTCGATTTTCATTTCATCTTTGGTCTTTACTTTTGACTTTCCTTGGTGTTTGGAAAATATTTGCCACATGAAATTGAAAGAGTTTCCAAGCAAATGTTGAATAAATAGGCAGCCATCTCTAAATATGGAGGCTGATTTTCACAGGTCAAAGACGGAGGGTTAACTGGGCTGGGTCCTTCTGCTGCCTCCTTTGTTGGCGGCAAACCTCTAACTGTGGGACACACCCACTGGGAACCTCCCCACTGTGTGATTGTCTCTATCTCTCTTGAAGTGCAACTCCCCCCCTACTGTGTGAGCCCTGCAAACACACCTTTCAAGCAGGGCAACCCCCCCTACTGTGTTGCCACCCCCCCCATACATACCCTCTTGTAGTGTAAATCTCACTGCAGGACCCTCACAAGGCTCATACAGTATGAAACTCCCACTGTGCCCTCCCCATTCCCCTGTGCAGTGCAAAGGTTCCACTGTGCGACCCATACACATCTCTCCCATGGTGTTGAAAATCTCCTTTAGACCTCCCTCCCCCAACAGCCTGCCACAACACAACTCCCCTGTGTGCTCTGTACACACACACACACACACACACACACACACACACACACACACACACGAGGCTTCTTGCAAGGAGTGGACAGCCGGCCTATTCCCTTTGGTTTTATTGCATTTGGCTGTGCACTATAAGAATTAGCAGTACGTTTATTTTCATATTGGGTGGTCTGTAGCATGGATCACCACGATCCATAAAGCCTCACTGGCGAAATATAGTAATAGCTTCATAATAGGGTGAGCTAGAAACCTACAAGTGACCCTGGCATTTCCCTCCCCACTTTCCAGGGAAATAAAAAAACCCACTGAATGTACAGTTGTTATCAGAATTGGCCTTGCTTAAACAGATGCAAAGTAATAACATCATATTCTATTGCAAAAGACAAGCAGGCGAAACCAGCCATTTAGGGGTGTCCAGGAAGGAAAGAACAACCTTAAAACAGGAGCAAACATCCCCTCCCCCATGGTCTCTTTGAGAGATTGTTAACAAGCCAGGAGTAGTGGTAAATACTTTTGGTCTCAGAAATAGGCAGATCTTTGTGAGTTCAAGACCAGCCTGGTTTACATAACTGGTCTCCAGACCAGCTGAGGATTCATAGTGAGACTTTTACACACACACACACACACACACACACACACACACACACACACACACACACACACTTTGCCTCACATCTACCCCAGCATGTGGGGGAGACAATGCCCAGCTTTCTTAAGGTTCTGTGTGTCAGCTCTGAGAGCAAACTCCTTCCATCATAGCCCCCCAAACTTTTTCTAAGCATTCCAATAAATGCTTCAGACACTCTATGACTACTCTCCCTGACCCAGGGACCACCTTATACTGGACTGACAGGCTGTCTCTAGGCTTCCTCCATATGCCTGCCACTGGGGGCTTTCAGGGATGGGACTCCTCACTCAAATTCACAAATAGGCATCCAAAGTCCTTTCAGTGATGTCACAGGACTGCAGAGCCAATCATATTCCAGCTTAAGTAACTATTTGCTTAGGAACTTCCCCCCCAGCTGGCTAGATCAAAGCCTCTGCAGTACCTCCTGCTCACTGGGCTCAATCTGTGTCCTCAGCACTTGCAGGGTTGATTGACAGCCGTCCAGGGTCCATGAGACCGCATACAGAGGCTGCTTAGAAAAGCCATCCTAACAGCTCCGAAAGACCACTGTAACTAGAGGTGTTGAACCTTCAACTATAAGATGGAGTAAATACTATTGTAATATGTGTGTGATTGAGAAGGCTTTCATTGAATGTCTATGAGATAAATGTGTGTGTGTGTGTGTGTGTGTGTGTGTGTGTGTGTGTGTGTAAGATTTTTATTTAGAGGCAGAACCACAAGGACTGATAGCTGTGAACTTAAAGGCTGCCTGAACCACATAGTAAGTTTCAAGCTAGTTTGGGCTGCAGTGTATGACTGGGTCTCAAAAAGTAAACAGAAAGAAAAAAAAAAAGGAAGGAGGAAGAAAGAAAGAAAGAAAGAAAGAAAGGAAGGAAGGAAGGAAGGAAGGAAGGAAGGAAGGAAGGGAAGAAGAAAGAAAGGAAAGCAAGGGAGGGAGGGGAGGAGGGAGGGAGGGAGGGAGAGAGAGATAGAGGTGTAGATTCCTCAACTTTAGCAAAGAAAAACTATCCAGAAGCACTGTTAATACTTAAAAGAGCCTTTTACTTATTCACTCAAGAAACAGCTGCAGCACCTCCAAGGTACCAGTATTTATTATGAGGGAGTCACACACAAAAACTCATTGACTCTTTACCACTATACCAAGACACGCCTTCTCCTGTGCCCATGCTGTAAATATGTGAATGATACGATAGGCAGGTTCGCCTGTGATCTACAGAGTATCTTTCAGTACTGACATCTGTAGCTCTAAGTCACGTTGGCAGCCTGACTTACAATGCCCTTGACACTGTGATAGCCAGCAAGGAGGTCACAAGGACAGGGGTTGGAGGATGCTGAGATCTGCAGATGTGGTGTCAGGCTGCCGTCTGGACTCTGGATGGCCTTGACAGAGGCCAGGCGGTTATTAGATGGTAATGAACAAGGGCCGCCGTGGACCGTCAGCAACCTGAACCAGATGTGACAAGGCTCTCAGAAGTTTGCATTCCACAGTTGATTGGTGGGGACCTAGAGGCAGCCTCAGCTCTAGCTCTAGCCTAAGCTTCAACATGTACTGTTCCACTCCTATTTAATGGATACCTTGAGTGTTCTTTAGAAATAAGAAATGATTTACTAACTGCCAAGTCACCAGTTAGAGTTATAAGTTGTCTGAGATTTATCATACTAAAAATTATAACAGATTTTATGGACATAATGAAATAGGGAGTAAGTGGAGAATCAATAAACGTCTTAGCTATTTGTTCCACATACTACAGGAGATCCCTTGTGCTCCCGTGGTCTAGTCCCTTCATGGGGGGAGGAGACTTATCCCTTTAGGAGAAGGAGAAGGGCTTTTAAGTGACCATATTTTTAAAGGCTGTAGCAAAAAAGAGAAATACGTCTTAAAGTGGCTTCTATGTGTTAGTGTTGGGCTTCTTGCATTACTACACTATAGAGTTAGTGAATGTCTTTTCACCCAGATAAACATACCTCCATGTAACAGCCACAAAGTTCCAAACAGTGTTGAAGTGTGACTTAGGGAGAGCGATGTGGAATTGCTAAGGAGAAAATCTCCATTTTCTCTCTAGGCTGACATTTCCATAGCACTAGGACAGAGTCTTTCAAGGGAGTTGGGTATCCTGGGACAGGGGAGCCTGGCTCAGGAATAAGCAGGTGGGGAGTATTTTAGGGAGGGAGGTAGCCTTGTCCCAAACAGGAAACTGGAAGCAGGGGTCATCAGGGGATGATGGTAGATGGTCTCCTGTGTAGGGCATGCTCATGGTGAGGATGGAACTACTCATAACACCATCCTACTCAAAGGGGCTCTACTACCTCTCTGGAGCTGAGTCTTAGTACCAGATACAAAATGAGAATTAAAAACAAACAAAGGAACAAAAGTAATTACAGTGGAATGTAGAAGGGCCTCAGAGAGTCATGGTAGCAAGAAGACAGTAACCAACCAGCGTCTGGCCAACTGGATGTTGCTTATGGGTCTGGGATGTTTGAGATGGAGTTGAGGGATAGGTGGCAGTTTGAAGGATGCCAATGAACAGTTGGACAAAGGCATCCGTCCCTAAGTGCTAGGCTCAGATTTCTTGCGGTAAGGCAGAAGGAAGAGTCATTTGGTCCTCCAAGAACTTTTGGTTTGGGAAAATAGAATACAAAAGAACTTCATCATTCCCTGGCTAACTTTATTCTTAATCCTCCCTCCCTTCCTTCCTTCCTTTATTTTAAAGCTACTTAGTGAGGACATATCTGGACGAAAGCTGGTTAAGCCACATGCTTACTTCATGTAAATGGAACACACAAGTTGTTATTGTGATTGATAGCTTTTAAATATTTAGACTCATGGGGATGGGGGATGTGTAGGTCAATGGTAGAACTTTGGCATGTGTGAAATACTGTATATGACCCAGCACTGCAAAAATATTTAGACTTAATGACATCTAAGCCTCTACTTTACCCATGTTCTAGGCCACATATATGTTAAAGTTAGTCATGACCACTTGATCTCCAGAGATTTGCAGAAAGGTCCTTTAAAAATATCCCTAAAACTATTCCCCCCTACAGGGAAGAAAAACCCCAAACCTCTGTTTCACACCTATGTGTAGTTTCTGCTACCTCTGTACCAAGCAAGATGTGTGTGACCAATCAACTGTTGTGGCAGGGGGAACACTATGTTGCTTCCAAGATTTGGTTCTGAAAGGACTCAGGTATAGTCTTGCTCTCTGAGAGTTGCTTTCTGAGTTGAGTGTAGGAAATTGGGGATGTATGGGGACATATGTGGGAAAACTCCACTCATACCATGAGAACATTCCGAGAACTGGGAAGAATTCCAAGTTCAAACATACTCCAGCTCCACCAAAGAGTAAAAGACACATCAACTTAATCCCAGTCCTTCAGTCTGTGAGGAGGTTTGTGTGGTAGGGAACGGGCTTCCCACTAAGACCTTGTGTGGGATTCAGGCCTATCAATAGCCACGTGGGTGGGTCTTTAAGGCAGACTCTTTCTCCAGTCTTTCACAGCCTTTGGCTGAGAGAACTTCCTAGGCTAACAGCTGGACAGAAACATCAGGGGAGATTTTGCCCCAAGCCACCCTGCTCCCATATCCTGGTCTAGGGAAATCTAATATTAAGATAACATTTACTGGTTTAACCTTCCAAGACTTGAGATAGTTTGATACCTCACATGATAACTTACTTCTGTGTTCAACACTCTCTTGATCTTCTCTTCAATGTCTATAACAGCTAATCAGAAGTACAGCTGCTAGAAGCATCAGCCTTAAACTCAGGCAAGAGATGCCCTGTGCTTCGTGTGTTCACTCTGGCCTCACACTCATGACTAAGCCTGTGCTGCCTCTTGTCTCCCACAGGGCATTTATTTATCTCCCTGGGATCTCCCCCCCCCCCCCGTAAGTCCCCAAACTCCTCACTGGGCCTGGTGCTAATAACCCTAGGCTCAGTCGCCTGTTGGGGACTTAGGGTGTTATGGCTTGAGGAGGTGAGATGCCTTGACTAGAGTATTGATGTGAGTGTCCACAGGGACCATTGTGGTTTGTGGAGTGACAAGGGTGAGGAGGAAAGTCACTCGGGTTGCTGATTAAGGCTGCTCTTCCTTGGCATTCTGGTCTTCCCAAACATTCGAGAGAGATGAATGACAGATTGTTCTTAACTTGTTACCTTGCTTTATGACATTTACATATTTAGGCTTGATGTGATTCCATTGGCTATGTGCTTGCCTAGTGTGCAGAAAGCCCTGTGGTCAACCCCAGCATCCCCCCAGAGAAATGGACTTGCTGGTGCCTATCTATAGTCTCAGTACTTTGGAGATGGAGTCAGGAGTAGAATTTCAGGGTCACCCCTGGTTAGATAGTGAATTTGGGGCCACCCTCTGATATACAAGACTGCCTCAAAAAAGATTATTTTATAAAAGACTTGCTGTATATTGCCTCTCGTGTTCTCTTATTCAATAAATATTAGAGTTAATCATCACCATTTGATTTTCAAAGGGATTTGAAGAGAATTTTTTTTTCCAAAAAAAAGAGCTAAAACGTGCTTCTCTGCAGGGAAGAAACACATTTTTAACCATGTTTACTATAAAATGGAAGTGAAACAAGTTTATGTTTTGATTTTTAGATCTTTCTTTCTTTCCACCTAGGCCAATAGATATGCTATTATCTATTGACCAGCCACTCACTACCTATTACCTGTATACACTCACCACTCCATCTTGTCCATCTGTTATCTCCCCTCCCCCATTCAAATCTACCTTACTCTTAGGAACTTTTTTTTTTTTTAAGAAAAGTTTGCTCTGCCATATAAGTACTCTTCTACCCTTAGAAACACAATGTTCAATTCTAATTCCTTTGGGTGTTTTTCTTAGGAACTATGAGATGGCTAGCCCAAGCTGTTAGACACCCTGGTGAGTCTGTGAGTTATTGGATTTCTGAACTCAATAGCAGCACAATTCCCAATAAGAAGAAAACATCTGACTCTTGTTTCTCATGCTAGGAAACCTCTCTGTCCCTGTCCTGCCGGCTTGCTGCATCCTGTTGAGAGTCTCCACGTCTCAGTCTGGAAGCTGACATACTTGAGAGGCAGAGGAAGAGTTAGAAGTCAGTCTATGTCGCTGTGTATATTTGGCATGTGGAACTCTAGGACTGAACGGTTTGTCTGTGGCATTCTAGCCCGGGGAGAAAGTACAGAAAGTGGATCATTTTCTGTTCCAAGTGAAACTGGGACCTTAAACATAAACTCTATCACATTTGAAAAGGGGCCCTGAGTTTAGTGTGAGCCCAGGAAACTTATCGCATTCTTGTGTTCTAATGAAATCCAAAAGACTGGCTGGCCATTAGTAAACTCAGTGACCATTAAACAGTGCTCAGGTTACCCGACCGCTATCTTCCCTTCACTAAAGCATGCCGCAGAACCGTGTTAGTAAATACGATACAGGAAAGCAATTTTTGAGTTATTTCCTGGTGTTTCTGTATCTAAACGCATTTAAAAATCTGCAAACTCAAGAGTAGCTTTCTCTCTCTGTGTGTGTCTATGTGTTTATGTGTGAGCGTGCACACGTGCAAGAGTGTACATATGCTTGAGCACATGCATACACATGTTAATTTTTTTCTTTGATTTTTTTTTTTCTACTGAAGCTGTCTGACATGTCTCCTGGCAAGGCCAAAATGGGCTTGTCTGTGAGAAACATTGATTTCTCAGAAGTTGCAGGCATGGGGGGAGTGTTCCAAGTTATCAGTGTAACTCTGAAAGACGCGGTTATTTAATCCCGACTTGTAGAACTCAGGCCATCAAGCCCCTCCTTCTCCTTTGCCAGCAGAGTAATTGCTACCACATTTAACTCGACGAATGTGGTGCCATTTCCCTGCAATTGTGGTTTGACTTAGGAGAAATCCTGAAACACACAAACGCTGGTTTCTGTGAGATATGTATGTATGTCGCTGTAATATGAGTGCTTGACATCACAATGGCATCCTTTTAGAGAGCCAGGCTGTCCGAGGCTCCTTGGAATGGTTCTTGAAAGACCTTGGCAGTGCTTGGAACATTTTTTGTTTTTTTTGAAGGGTTAGTACAGATTAGAGCAAGATGGGGTAAACAGGTTGGGGTGGGTTCATCTTCATATTATACACACACACACACACACACACACTCACACACACACTCAGGAATCTGGCACTATTTGGTGAAACCCATTCAGGTCCACTTTTAGGCAGGGGCCTTAGAGTCTGGCCACATTTGTAACACTATCCTCGTAACTGTTCCAATTTGTTGGATGGCCTTTCAAGGGGAACGTGTCCAAAGCGTGGGCAACTGACGACAATCAGTGCTTTGAGATCAAAGGAGCCATGCTTTATCTGTTGACGCCTGAGAACATGATCAGAGGGAACGCTGACGTATCAGCAGCAGATGGAAAGGAGCTATTTATTGAGATGTAGGGAATTATAGGAGGCGAAAAACCCAAATATCTTTTTTTTAAAAAAACAAAAAACAAACAAACAACCCCCCCCCCCCAAAAAAAAAAAAACCTCATTTTATACCTGGCTTCCAATAGCTGTAGTTTGACCTTTCCTGTGGCAGCCATGTTGGGTTTCTTATGACAATTAGCACTTTGATTTGTCTTCTGTGTGGCACATTTGTGTTTCCTCTGGTGGGAGCCAGTGGGGCAGCCATTTCCACATTCATTTTGCTGCTCATTTGAATTTCCAAAAGAATCGTAAAATTTAGGACATAAACAGACACCCCGGGGAGTATTTTTGCTCTAACAGACACACTCAGAGGACACCACTACATGTGATCCTATTTTTCTTTGGGGAATTTGGAAGGCATGGTAATAGTGGTTTGGTTCTCTACATGTCTCAGAGTTTCCCAGTAAACATGTGAGAGTTCCAGTAATGCCCAAATGAGGTGGGCTAAGTTTTGTCTTTCTTTTAAATATGCAGGTTGGACAATGGAAACAGTCAGAAAGTGAGACTCCAGCCCAGAGCCCGGGGTAGCATCTGAGTCAAAGATTG
This sequence comes from Mus pahari, assembly GCF_900095145.1. Taxonomy (NCBI): domain Eukaryota; kingdom Metazoa; phylum Chordata; class Mammalia; order Rodentia; family Muridae; genus Mus; species Mus pahari. The sequence continues at coordinate 99,528,917 of NC_034590.1, read as the reverse complement.
GAAAGTTGTCCTTGATTGTCCAGTCTAAAAATATTTACTAGGCTACTTCCTGGGGTGAGCAAAATAGCCATGTTTCCAGATTTTGCAAACTTCACATCCTAGTTGAAAGGCTAAACTTCAAATAAATAACCTTACTAACGTTTCACTTCAGACTGTAGAAACTGCTCTGAACATGAAGCTTAAGATGCTCTGTGGGAACAGAGTCAAGGAGCCACACTTAGACCATCAGGTGGGGGATCTGTGCGAGCCCCACTCCTTGCCCCTGGAAGTAATATTTAAACTGATCCCCAAAGACAAAGTAAGGAGAGGTGATGATCTATGCATAGCCTGTGACCTAGAACTGAGCCTGACCTGCTGAAGGCCTTGACTTGAGCCAGAGCCAAAGGTGGGAAGAGGGCAGGTGGGCAGGGGAGAGTGGGGCTGAGCCAGGAGATGAGAAGGTTGGCTGTTGAGCACTGAGAGTGTCTCTCAGAAAGGACAGGCATTTACAATCCCTCCTTTCAGTTTTGGTGAAGGTTTTGTTTCCATTTTGGAAAAATCAAATACCCTTAAGGCAATTTAATAAAGAACCCAAACACGAGTTCGCAGTCTCCTGCTGATATAAATCACTTTGCCCAGTATGGAGGTGGGGACTTCTGTCTCACTGTTACATCAATCCCGGGTCTACCACTGATTGTACTGGATTGGCTCCAGAAGAACAAGACACGTTGGAGTTGGTTTTCTGGGAAGATTTACAGCAGACCTATTTCAGTTTGGTCTAGCTGTACTTCCTCACTTCAGGAAGGTGCCTCCACGTCAACACAGCTCAGTGAATAGCCGTTCAGTCACACGGATCCAAGGGCCCCTCCTCACTCAGACTCTGGATCTAAATGCTTTTCTTGAGACCTGTAGGTAGAATCCTTCACTGAGTCCCTTACCAAAGAATCTAAATGAGAAACCAGGGATTATGTCTGGATCCATATGCTTTAATTCTACCATTTGGGCCAAATCTTGGCTAGATTACCTCAGGAGAAGAAGTCATTACCTCAGGAGAAGTCACCGGGGAAGGAAAAAAAAGAAAGCAGGTACTTTACTTTGTTTCTGTGTGTTCTCTGCTCTGAGACAGAGTAAAAGAAATCTTTGCTCTTCCTAACTCCCTACCAGAGAGAGACACACAACATTAGTTATCAAGAATTCCTTCTTGGTTTCGCATTTGATAAGCAGATCATAAATGTTTGCTTCCCCCCCCCCCCATATCCTGGATAGTGTTTTCCAAGAAACCCTTTGTTCCCATCTTTTACAGAGGTTGTGATCAAACCTAAACATAATGGCCAAGTTCTTCATTCTCAAGGTAGCATTAGGGAAACACCACATCTGTGTTCAGCAGGAAAAGGCAGTCAGGGTTCAGGAGTTCTGTGGGAAGGGAGGAGGAGAAGCCTGCAAAGTCAGATGAAAGTTCACAAGCAGATATGGGGGAGGAAGGAGCCATGGAAGAGAAACTCGGAGGAGGGGAGGCTTGGGAGGAGGGGAGGCTGGGGAGGAGGGGAGGCTGGGGAGGAGGGGAGGCTGGGGAGGAGGGGAGGCTGGGGAGGAGGGGAGGCTTGGGAGGAGGGTCCCTTTCTTCCATGAGGATGATGGATTTTCTTTTACTGAGAAAAAGGATTGACTACTGCAGGTATAATGAACAGGCTTCTGTGACTGAGAGGTCCCAGCGTCCATGGGCAGGCCTTGGGTGTTGAAGGGAGGAATGGCTTTCTAACTATGCATTTGCTGGTTTTACCCCAGTCTATTAACTTATGGTCAATGCTAAAAGACATAGATGGAAAAATTCAGAAAATTAATTTTGAAAAGAGATTGTTCAATAATTACGCTGTTCTGAATTACACCTTTTGTTAGCATAGCATTTGTACACACTTTTAAAGGAGACAATAGGTTAAAAGTATTCAAATTTGGGCTAGAGAGACGATTTAGCAGTTAAGAACACTAGCTGTTTGTCCAGAGGACTCAAGATTGATTCGCAGAATTCCCGTGGCAGCTCACAATTCTTGGGGAGATTTAGTGCCCTTTTCTGGCTTCCACAGGCATCAGACATGTGCATGGTACACAGACACACATGTAGGCAAAACACCCATACATAAAAAAATAAATGAAGCCGGGCGTGGTGGCGCACACCTTTAATCCCAGCACTCGGGAGGCAGAGGCAGGCGGATTTCTAAGTTCGAGGCCGGCCTGGTCTACAAAGTGAGTTCCAGGACAGCCAGGGCTACACAGAAAAACCTTGCCTTGAAAAACCAAAATAAATAAATAAATAAATAAATACAATAAAGGAGCACATAAATATTTGTGATGCTTTCTGCTTCAGCATGGGCTTTTCCGTTTTCTAAGAATAGACTTTGAAATGCTACAGAGCACTCAACATAGAGGGTTGCCACCATGATTTCTTTAGCCAGTCTCACGTTCAAGGTATTTATACATGTTTGTTCATATGAATCACCATGGGTTAAGCAGGTTGGAATGTAAGATTTGCATTTATATGTCATTTCATACACATGTGTTCCTATGTGAGCAGTTATAAACGAACTTCAGGCTTCGGGCCTCCACCAGAATTACTAGAATCTAAGATTCATTTGTTACCTCTTAGGTGATTTTCCTATCTGTGAGCCTGATTCCCGTCAAGAAAACTATTTCTATGTTGCTGTCATAATTTCCTAAACCAGTAATATCCCAAAATGTGGACTACTAGACCCTACAGATACAGGCAAACAAATGTGATTTTCTGACCCAGCAGAATACCATTCAGCCACAAAAGGGCAAGTAAACTTGGAAGCACTATGCTAAGTAAAGCAAACCAGGCCAAGTGGCTCAGAGATCGGCTCATCCCTTTCTTTTATAATATCCCAAGGAGGTGACTATAGAGCCAGACAAGAGATCAGTGATCTACAGTGGCTGAACTGTGGGGATGCACAAAATGCCATTCACTTCTGAGGTTTAAATTGGTTAAAATGGTAGATGTGATGATACTTTCTGTATTTTATATCAATGAAAAAGAGCATAAAAACAAAATAATAAACAAAGCAAAAGGCAAGGTGAGACAGAACAGAAACAGAGAAATGACTCTCTTCACTAGGACCACTGAGGGAGGCAGAGAGGAGTGTGAAGCTCATCGGCATCCTTTCATCTGTGCCAGCATACTTGGCCAAGACCATCACAGAAGAGCATATTCCTTTTGGCAATGAAAAATCATAGCAACATGTTGGTTCTGGCAGATAACAGCCACTTATCACACACCTAGATGACAGTTACTTATCCGGATAAATTTAGAGGTAACCCACTTTTCCTGGAATTTCACACACACCCCACCCCACCCCCACCCGCCTCTGAAAAAAAACTTCTTAACAGGACAAGATCAAGGTGTTTCAAAATATGTTTTTAAGAAACAGCTAGAAGTACCATTGCTGTGATGTGGTAGGAAGGTGTTGGTGACCAAAAGGACGGCTCCCAGGGTCCATGCTGTGGTTTGCTTTTTATTGTCAAAAGTTCATCTTAATTAATTAATTTTTAAAAAGCATTATCTGGTTCTTTAATTTCTCATCTTATAAAGGTATGAATTATTATTGACTATAATGATGGCTTGAGAGAGATTCTACACATTAAAGCCCAGATGTGCATAAATGCTCAGCTAACTCACCTGGCCTCAAGTTTTTAGGAGTGAAGTCTATTCAGAAATCTCGGTACAGGCTGCCAAGTAGCTTACTCACTGGAAATATCCTAATTATAGGGATGTGGCCTTAATCCCTTTTCTCTTACTATCTCTAAGATTTAAGATTTCTTAAATGACAGTTTTGGCTTGCATTATTCATTAGAATCAGTGTTTCTGCACGTTCAAAGTTATTGACATAAAAGAAAAAGACTGTTTTGCCTAAAAGAGTAATGAAGGAAAGAAAAGCTCCTCTAGAAAATTCCATTAGAAGGTAGTGATGGTGGAAAATGAAATTTCCATTAGTCTTATTAACAAAACCTAGGGGACCTTTGAAAGGTGCTTTAATAGAAAAATCTAGTTTGAGAGAGTAAGAATTCAACCACAAAGATGAAAAAAAAAAAATTGAGTCCCTCACCTTTACAGTCACTGCGGTTGTGATGGAAGAGAATTTGTGTTGAAGAGCAGCCCTTGCCAATGAGTCATTCACTTTCTCATTCATTTATTAGTTCATTCATTCATTCATTCATTCAGTAAACATTACTGTGTGAGGCCCCACCTTTGTATTCTGTCCCCACAAAGACTGGATGTGACTTTATGACCCAGAGTCATTACTGAGGACTCAGGGAACATAGGTCAGTGGGGTGGACACAACACAAACAGCATGTGCAGTATGGTTACCTACAAATGCTACTTACTGAGCAAATATGTTTGGGCACCAGAAATATTTGAGAAGGCTTCACAGAGAAAATGATGGTGGACTTGCCTCTTGGAAGGAAGATGGCGCTGTAGTAGGTAGAGATGAGGGAGGGTCCGCCCTGCCTCCACCGGGGTGAAGTGTTCAAGAAATGGTGAGTATGGACAGAGATTGGAGGTCTGCTGGAGTCTGGCCACTCCTACCTGATTTCAGGGGAGTTCCCAGGAGTAGAGTGGGCCAGGAGACCTCAGTGGTAGAGTAAGATGGAGTTGCAAAGCAGAGGGACACGGGGGAGCTGTGAGGGGGAAATCGGAACCTGGGTATTCTGTGCAAGGCGTTCACTAGGTGGGACATTCTAAGTCCTTGCTTTCTACCTGGGTCTCTTGAGGACAGCGGTTGTCCTCCTGGTCACGACACTTTGCTTTTCCTGTCTGTCCTTTGTTTCGAAGAAAACCCCTTACATGGAGGGATAAATATGACACATTCTAAGAGCACTTTGAGATCCTGGACTTAAAAGGCACTTCATTTGTTTAAAAATAAAACAAAGCACTTCTCATTTTATTTGGGGTGGTGATTCTGTGGTGAATTGAGAGAAACAGACGATCCCTTGGCGATGCATTCTGCAGAGTCCGATGACTTCATACCAAACAAGGGAGAGCTGTGTTGGTACCCAGAGAAGTCCACCTTACACCTCTTCGTTTCCGGGGGTAGAACGTTGGTCATGTCATTCAAACTGGCCAGAAGGGATGAGGCACATGGAAGCCGAGCAACAGTCCTGTACAGAGAGCAGAAGGGAGGGGGGGGGGAGGAGCAAGCAGTGGCCACAACCTGCACAGCCTAAGTGTTGACCTAGCTGGGGTGATGAGAACTGAAGACATGGCAGATACGCATAGTGAAAAGCTAGGGTTGGGCAGGTCATGTGATCGGATGGAGACACACCCAGCAGCTGGGCAACTCAGCATGCTCATCGCTGCTGCTGGGTGAGGAGGTGGGTTTATTGCACATTGTCGCTGAATGAGAAAGAGGAAGGTTCAGCTAATCTCAGTAGGAGGTATAGGGGAGCAGGTTTAGATTGTAGTCATCAGTAGGAACAAGCTGTAGTTGACACTTTCTGCAAAGGGTCTGGGGTGTTGGAGCCCTTGACATGACTCATTTCGATGATAAATATTCACTGAGGACTTCTTTGCCTTTCCAAACCTAGGGACATGCTGTAGGCCACCTCAAGCCCAGTCAGGTAGGATAATTGACCCCCCAGTCGCCATCAGAATGACCGGCTGTCTGTCAGCACTGGATACTCATGCTATTCCCTTAGGGCTGCTGTAGGAACCTCAAGTCTTCAGACACACACACACACACACACAAAGGTCAGTAAATATCAGTGAGTGGCAAGAGAAGACCCGGATGTATAGTTTAATCCTTCTTTGACCGATATGAGCTTTCTGGTAGATTTGTTTCAAAAATTCTCATATGCTGGCTGTGCATCACCCACCTATCCACCCATCCATCTCTATGCACTGTATATAATCATGACCTCCCCCAAATGGGAGCATCATGGGATACTGGCTTGTTTCTTTCTCTTAACCACTGTCTAACATGTTCTTTAGACTAAAGCATTCCTAACGGTTCTTATTCACTCTGTATCTCTAATACCTTGACAACTGTCTGGAACACAGTAAGTGTTGGATATTCATTACTCTCCTAAGTCAGCATCATTGTAAGCCCTTCATTGAGTCTTGTGTCCTCCTCTCTTCAAGGCTTTTGTGCTTGGGTCTGTGGCTACAAAAGTGAATAAGGTGTTTTCCAGAGACACTAAGTGATTTTGAGGAATCGGTAAAACAACACAGCAAAAATATATACTTTAAGATAAATATGGAGGTGAATGCTGGAAATCCCAGCACTCAGAGAGGAGAGGCAGGATAGTCCGTTCAAGACCAGACTGGGCTAATTGGGAAGTCCCTGTTTCTATTTTTCTGTTTCTCTGTCTCTGTCACTGTTTCTGTCTCTCTGTCTTTATCTCTCTCTCTGTCTCTGTCTCTGTCTCTGTCTCTCTGTCTCTCTGTCTCTGTCTCTGTCTCTCTCTCTCTCTCTCTCTCTCTCTCTCTCTCTCTCTCTCTNTCTNTNTNNCACACACACACACACACACACGCTTCTGCATCCATACACATACCAAACCAACATTATAAGTTTTATAAAAGATGGCATAGACAGAAGGGATAAAGACACAGGCCACTAACTTGTATCTTTCATGTGGATATTTTTCTTGTACCTTCTTATAAAACGTAATTTCTATTATACGAATGAAGAAACTGAGGCTGAGAGAGGCCTGTGACTTGTTTTGTTAAGCCAGAGAGCTTCAATGAAGAGGGCATTAGTGCTCATTCTGTGTGGAAAGAGATACAGAAGTAGTTCAGAAAGATGCTCAAAGGACGGTGGCCCCAGGACTTAGAAGGAAATTCCCATGGGCCTCATCCTGTAGAGAGGCAGCTTGCAAGAGCTCCTCTTTCTACCAAAGACACACTGAAGAGCAGGACCAGGCCAGCTGGAAAAAAAAATCAACCAAATATGTAGGTTAGCAAATATGGCACATGAGCCAGTACACCTACCAGTGGGGCCCAGACACCTGTCCTTACATGTTTCACATTCTGTTTCCAGTACTGTCTCTATGACACTGAGAAATAACTGGCTTTTTCTTGGGTTTCTTTTTAAGGACAGCAGTGTTCCCAAGGAAGGGAAGACCTGTTTGTCTTCCCAGAAATGGATTATGGTCTTAAAATTAGCAGGCTGAGTCAACATTCTCAACTGCTGATGTCTGCAGTCAACAGATTAGGTTTGTTTTAAAGACATCATTATCTTTCTGCATAGAGCTCTTCCAGGCTGCCTTGGTCAGTAGCCTCATTTGATATTTAGGCATGAATATATATCCAAACCATCTGCCCCCTCATCTCTAAATTATATGGATCATTGCCTTGCCCTTAACTCCAATTTGACAGCCACTCTGGTGTGAGAAGAAACCGACAGTATCATGTTCCTTTGCAGTAAACAGTTAATTCATCTCACATGGCTGAGTGAGCTTGTTGCCCCGGAAGTAGCTGCCTGGGCTCTAAACAGGGTCAGAGTTAACTGTCATGAAGGAGTGAGGGCTCTGGTTTTCCCACACATGACACCTCCCCCCACCTAGCCCCTTCCAGAGAACACCAGATAATCAGATAATTCAAAGCAAAATAAATGTTTGCCTCATGGGTTCAGCTTCCATAATTCAAATACCTGTCTAACTGTAACTTTGCGGTATTTAAAAATGTCAGGCGAATGTGGGAATCCTGGAGAGACTCAGGAAAGTTGTGTTTTCTTCATGGTTTCCGAATTAAAAGCGATGGATTGGTGCAGTGTTTTGTTTTGTGTGTGTGTGTGTGTGTGTGTGTGTGTGTGTGTTTAAATACATTGTCATTTGGCAGACTGAGAACAACCACAAGAGGGGCACTCCATCTTTGTGGCCTGCCTCTCAGATCCCAGCTGTGTGCAAATGCTGACTCTCAGATCCCCCAGGGCTCCTGGTTAGGGTCAGGTTTTTCTGTTTTACTGAGGAGCCCCTCTGGCACAAAGCCCTTCTGCCTTTGATCACATTGACTGAGTTTCTCCTGATGAACTGTGTCTCTGTAACCGTGTACAGGACTCCCAGCTCAGTTTCAGGGGCGTACTGGCTGCTGAGGTGACTCAGGCTCTATATCATCTAATGATGTCATCACCTGGGCACCAGGGGCCCTGGGGACTTTCACTGCCTCTGGATTGCTTAGCACCCCCATTCCTGGAGAATGTACCTTCAAGCAGTCTTAAGATCTGCCTCTTAAGGTTGATCTCACATAAAAAGATGAACTGGCAATGCTCAGAGGCTACCCCAGCAAGGAGTAAGCTTCCTTGTTGGGACCAACAATGGGCTCTTATCTGGCTCCTTACTTTTCTATATAATCAGACAAATGATAATAATACTTTTTGTGTGGTAGGAATTTTATAATCTGATACAGATGCTTCTTGGCCTAGAGACTTCAACCTGTGATGGGTGTACTGGGATGACATTCTGACAATGCACATCATAAAATGGGAATGTCATGAACAGAAAATGTATGAACAGCCAAATAAACACCATGATGCATAGTGCATTTCAGAGGAGCCTTCGGGGCCCGTTGCCATGGTGATGCTCACTGATAGGCACCATCTTAAAGTGACAAAGTTGTTCAGTTGCGCCATCCTAAGGTGAGGACTGTGTGTGTATATGCATGTACATGTGTCTCTCTGTGAAACCCTCCCTAGGCAGAGAAACAACTCTTCACATTCCTTCATGGTTTGCAATGTAGGCTGGTGAGCTTTGGAGAACTATCAGCTATCTCCAATCTTAAAATTTATAAAGCCTCAATCCAACTTCTAGACACGGCCTCAAACCCACTATGCATCTCCAAGAAACTCCTCCCACAGAGAGCCCTAGATGTGCCCTCCCTCTCCTTATGACCTGTGCCCTGCAGAAAAGCTTATAGCTTTGCACTGGTGTGTCTCCCATTGGCTGATTCAGTCCATTCAAAGCTCTCATCCTTGCTCTCTTATAAACCTCCGAGTGACAATGGGGACAATGCCCCCTCTCTTCCCTCTTCCACTTGTCCCTTTATTCCACAAGGAGGTAAAATGCACCATGTTGTGTGTGTTTCTCTGTTGCCCCCCACACCCTCACAGGAGGTTTCCAGGAGAGCCAAAAGCCATAATAAAGATACCACTAATGTTTAACCCATTTGGTCAAACAAGTGCAAAGGCCGAGGGACACCGGAGGACTTTATTTTAAAAGTCTGCTGCTGGGAAGAGAGCTTTGGGGCCTGCTGGTCGCTTTTCTTGTCTGATGTCCAGTCCTGGAGAGAAGCTGTTTGGACCATTGTGTCAGGGAACCTAAATATTCCTCCTACTGCATTCTGTGGAGTGGATGCCAGGCCTTTCAGAGACCAAGAGGCCTGGAGGGGGACTGGCCCAATTGGCCACTTCAGAAGAGAGCAGGGAGGGAGCCGGCCCCCAAAACAATGGGGCCCTGGGCTTTGTAACTCTGAGCCCTGTGGCCCTGTGCCCCTCTAAACCCTCCTCCTTTGACCTCCCCAAATTGGGCTAAACAATGGAATTCTAAGAAAGCCAAAATGTAAGCAGCTCTCCTGAGGATTTTGCATTTCTACTTAAAGCCTTGTTTCCAGATGGAAGGAAGTTGTTGCACCTCTCAGGGAGGCTTCTCATGGAGTAATCTACATTAGGCCCCATGAAATGGGTTGATGGCTCTGCCAGCTGATGCTGCTGATCCCAGGGCCTTCTAAGTCCTCCAGACCTTTGAAATCCCTGCTTGGGCCTAGTGGCCACAGCAGGCTCTGAAAAGCTTCACTTTGAAGCCGACTGAAACCCACAGATCAAAAACTACTTTCAGCCATCAGTCATTCCCATGGAGATGTGAAACTGACCCCTCTCTTCACCGGATAACGGATAACGTGTTTGTGAGGGTGGGGCACTCTGTTAGGTTGTTAACAGCTGCGTTCGAGGTGAGTTAGCTATGTTCTCTTCCTATTCATTTCTGATTTGAGAAATGTGGAGAACCAAAGTGCAAGATGAATTCCACTTGTGAGTTATTGGTTAGTGGGTGGAAGAGCCTTGGAGAGTTAACACACAGACCTCAAGCCTTTGAAGGTTTCAGCTGCACAGAACGGCTGGACCACAGTGGAAATTGGAAGGAGACATATAGTCCTGTTTCTGATGTGTTTCCATAGCTTTTTGGTTTAGGTTGAACCGAACACTTTGTGCAAACAGTCTTCCTGATGACATAGACTTCCACTTCTCATTTTTTTTTTTCCGACCTAGAAGTGCCCACATTTTCCAACCTCAGAAGGATATTTCCATTCAGATCTGCTTGAAACTTGAGAGTGCTTCTTGAGGACTACCAGTTTCTTATCCTTAAACTCCTTCTGCTTGTGTTTATGGAAAGCGGAAATAGAATACTGGGGAGATGGCTCAGTGGGTAAAGTGCTTACTATACAAGTGTGAGGACCTGAGATCAAATCCCCAGACTGCACATAAAGCTGAGAGTGGTAGTATGTGTCTATATTGCCAGTGCCCTTGTGACAAGATGACAGAGGCAGAAAAAGCCCCGGAATCTTGTAAGCCAGCTGTCCCGTGTGAAGCAATAAACAATAAAGAGATCTTGTTTCAGATGAGGTAAAAGGTGAGGACCAACACTCAAGGTTACCCTCTGACCTCCACACATGTCTGTGGTGTGCATGTACCTGCACTCGCACATATGAACATGCACACACACACACACACACACACACACACAGACTTTTAAAAGGTGGAAATACAGGGAGTTTCTCAGATGGCCACGTGTTTAGCAGCACATATAGCATTTTGCTCTGCTTCTGACCGCCCCTGGTGCTGATCTCATGGGCTTTACCTTTGTCTCCCGTGCCGGCAGCAAACGTTCTCACAAATTCCTTTTGTTCTCAGCTTAAATGCCATCTTCACTCACCCCCTTCCTCCCCTGATTACCGCGTTGGAATATATTTGTCTGGTGAATATACAAGTTTATTTTGGAGATCTCCGTGGTGATTGCCGTGATTGGGGTGACCTCGAGCAAAATGTCCTAATTCCAGCTGACACAGATTCTGTGCTCCTGAGCAGCACATATTTGTCGGTGGGTGCTCCTAGACTTCGGAAAGAAATTTCTCGATACTGATGGCCTAACCCAAATGAGACTCGGAGGATAAATCATGTTGAAGGGCAAACCAGGCAATCTATTCTGTTCCCCTCTCTACTGATTTATTTTTAATAGACTGCTATTCTTGAGTTCTTTCTGTTCCAACTCTTTTGTTCTCTTGATTAAAATTTGATTTATAATTCTGCTGGCATTTCTGAAAGACGGTAGCTGTGTTTGGGGCAAGTTTGAAAACAACCCCGCTGGCCTGCTGGTTGTTGAATGTATTTGCTCACAGAAAGACTGAGAACAGGACAAAACATCCGAACCTAGGGGGGTTCTGGATCCTGCTCTGGCTCACCAGTCCCCCATTGGCTTAGCAGAAGCTGTATCAGTATGAGCTGTGCTGGACTGAGGCTGAGGGTAGAGGAGGCCTTGGCTCCCTCAGCGTTTTAGCTTGTCCAATCAGCAGCTTGAGTCTTTCCCACTGAACATGGACTCAGAGAACATCATATTCCTTTCTGTGGTCTGACACCCACTCCTCCTCACTGCGGCTGCCGTCCGCCTGGCTTCTGAAGGCATTAGGGATCCTGCAGTGCACACCTCTAAGCAGCGGGGATAGGTCATGGTAGATGACAGCTCAGGCCAACACCTTGCCCCCCCCCCCCCATGATGCTTTCTCACTAGGACAGACTGAAGCCAAACATCTTCACAGATACTTTCCAAGGCAATTTCTGAGAAATATGTGATTTCTAGAGAGCTGTAAGGGACAATGAATAAACAGGGGCAGGAAGGGTATTGCACAGCATGTCAAGGGGAGGTCACTGAGAGTGAAAAGGAGCTAAACCTGTGACAGTCAAGGGAGCAACCTTCCATCCGTGGGGAGTAGCAAGGACAGAAGGTTGCAATCTTGCAGAAGACTTCTATGGCTACAGCAGAAGGGCTGGAGACAACGGAACAGCGGACTAGTGGACACTATTGGCCGGAGATGTGGAGGTGGGACCAAGGTTGGTTTAGTGACTGCTGGTGGCCCTTCCAAATCTGCTTTTGAGACTCTGGTGGTGCCTGAAAAAGCTGTGTGATAATGACCACCACAATCATTTCCATCTAATGGGATCTCGAGTCTTGTAGAGCGTTCCTCAGATGATAGGTAGTGTAGAGGCTGGAGGATGCTTCAGTAGGTGATGGACATATTTATAGTCTTGATGATTAGTAATGGCTTCATGGTACATTCTTTGATGTTATTATTATTATTATTATTATTATTATTTTACAGTTTCTCTCTATATAATTTAGATGGACTTTTATCTTGTGATGCTCCTCCATAGTGCTGGTGTTGTGGGTGTGCAGCATGACATCTGACCATGGTATATCTTATCAATGGAGTTACTGTTTTATACATTAAATCATATCAGTGATTTAATATATAAGTCATAATCAGTGAAGTTATATTATGTTTAAATCACAAGGCTTCTAGCAAGTGTCCCGGCCCTATTTTTGTTTTTGTCTTTTGTGACAGAGTCTCACTTTGTAGCCCCAGCTGGCCTAGAACTCAAAATGTAGACCAAGCTGGCCTCGAACTCACGAAGATGCCTCTGACTCCTGAGTGCTAGTATTAAAGGCTTTTGCCACCATGCTTGGCCCTGTCCTATCATGCCTGGCTCCACCCTATTTTGCAAACAGAGCCAGGGCCACAATGAGGTTCAATAAGTCTACCACAACCACGGTACAAGGCAGTGGGCAGCCCTTGAAGCTCAGCCCCTCGGTGCCTCCTGAATGCTCTATCGGGTTCCCTCTGCTCCCCTGTCTTACCTTGTTCCTGTTCGCTTATGTGGGTGTGATCTGAAAGCGCGCATTGTTTCAGAATCAATAAGGGGTTGAGTGAGAGTAGTACAGTGAGTGTGTGAGCTCCAAGCACCTCCTTATCATCATGTGCTGAGCAGGACAGGTCCAAATAAAACACATTATCGAGCTTTGTTGACTTTCCCGGCCCAGCAGCTGTATTAATGGAGCTCTTTATGTCCCCTGCCTTTATGAACCCGAGTTTCCCACTTTCCTTCTTTGGGAATGTCTAAATCAAACTCTTGTTGAGGGAAAGCAAGGCTGCTGGGATTGGACAGCTAAACAGAAGCCGTTTGCTTTGTGGAATCCATCTTAAAAACAAAGGGGCAAGAAGAAGAGGAAAAGATAACCCTCATTCCAAGAAAGAAGGGTGGGGCATCCTTATTGACTTGAAGGCGTTCCAGATCATATTTAACTATATGATGCTCTCGAGATGCCCTCAGTGCTGGCTGCAGGAGGTATTTTCCTCTACATGCCCAAGTCCTCCGTGAGAAAGTCAAAAAGCATTGACACATTTGTTTCTGCTCTCGAGGGCTTGCAATTGTCAGTTTCAGTCTCTGATCCCATCCTGTAGGAGCGCTGTAAAGATCCAGATGACCAACATGATGTTTCTATTTAAAGCTTTTAGTGGAATCCCTGCCTGCTAACCAGCTCAGTAAGTTACTGTTATGACTGTCTGGTGGGCACTTGGAAGATGGATGAGCATTTCACATGTCATCAGTTCTGCTACGAGTCTTCGTAGCTGGTGGTGTCGATACAGGTTCGTGGATCTTCAGGCCTGACCCTCCCCGGATACTTTGCTTGGTTTATATATTGCTTAAATTATGATTCTTCATATTAAAGAGACTTTGTTTCAAAAAAAATAAAAACAAAACAAAACATAAAAATGTCTCTGGATTTCTATCTTCACTTGAAATAAAAAATAATAATTAAAAAAAAAAAAAACAAAAACAAAAACAAAAAAAAACCAAAACCCCCAAACCCTGCTCTCAACAGATCTCCCCAGGGCCTGTACCTGTCCACGGTCCTCACCATTTCCTGCTGGCTTCCTGCATGTGAGGCTGTGTGTCTGATTCCCCAGATGGCTCCACAAGGCAGGGAGTGTACTGGCTTTCCTGGGTTCAGCGTTAGTGGCCACTAAATTCATTTGTATTTATCACCTCATAATGGTGTCCCTTGATGGAAGGAACCTTTCCTGCCACTTCATGTTGTTCTCAGCTTAAGTGCTCTCTCCTTTCCCCCACCCCTCTCCCATTCCTGCCTCAGATTAGCTGGTCCTGCTGTGCTGGCCAAGCACATACGCACCCATGCACAGGCCATGCTGGCTCCTCATATGTGAGTCCTCCTTGTTTCTATAATTTGTTTGGAGTAACTGCTTCTGAAAAGAAAGAGAACCCCAGGTATGGTGGCATACAGGACTCAGGTGCAGGCAGGGCTGTATGAGTTCAAGGCCAGCCAGTCTACATAGGGCAGTGTTTCTCAATCTTCCAACTGCTTCTTCATGTTGGGGTGAACTCCCAACCATAACATTATTTTTGTTGCTACTTCATAAATGTAACTTTGCTCCTGTTATGAATCGTAATGTAAACATCTGTGTTTTCCAATGCTCTTAGGTGACCCTTGGAAAGGGTCATTTGACCCCACAAAGGATTATGCCCCACAGGTTGAGAAACACTGACATAGTAAGTTCTAGGCCAGAGAGAGATGAATAGAGAATGGCTTTGAAACCTTGGGGAGCGGGAAGAAAGAGAGAAGAGGGGAGAGGGAGGAGGAGGGAGGGGGAGGGAGGGGAAGAAGGGAGAAGGGAGAAGGGAGAAGGGAGAAGGGAGAAGGGAGAAGGGAGAAGGGAGAAGGGAGAAGGGAGAAGGGAGAGGGAGAAGGAGAGAACCTTGCAGGAATAGTCATAGCCATGCTGTGTGCTGTTATTCTGGGAATGAATAAAGCAGAAGTCTGACAGCTGTGGCTTACTGCAGCAGATACTCTGGTCTCTTGTGAGGCCTGGACTCTAGTTGGGGCAATGGTTGCAGACAATAACGTATGGAGACAAAGAAGGTAAGTTCAGGTCTTGATAAACGCTGTAAAGAAATTAGAACAGGTGGGTGAAGTAGGGAATGACTCAAGGGGGCGGGTGGAGATAAGAGGCTCAGAGGCTGGGCTCTCAGGGACAGCCCCTCCCACCCACCCCGCTCTCTGCACTGAGATTCCAAGGATAAGCAAATAGCCGCCCCCAGGAAAGGCTGGAGGCCCAAGAAAGAGCCAGTGCAAAGGCCCTGAGGCCCAGTGAGCTTTGTGTAGGAGCGAGTCTGACTGGTTGGACTTAGAGTGGAGAACTGGGTAGAACTGAGAGGGGGAGGGAGAGGTGACACAAACAGGATCTTCTAGGCCTTCCTGGAAAATGGATTTCTCTATTCCCGGAGGGGTTGTATCTGTCACAGACATTTTGGCTCCAGCTTTTCCTCGGCCTGTGAGCAGGATTCTAGAGAGGCTGTGGGCTTGGTTTGAATCTCTTCTCCATATCCTTCTGAATATGACCTTGAAGAAGTCATTCATTTCTCACAGCCTCAGATTGCAGCGTTGAAACAGTATTAGTGCTTCCAAAGGATCTTAGTTGTTCCTTTGTTATTTTTAACCTAAATACCCACTGCATCTCTGTCCTGAAAATCCGTCTGTGAATAAGACAACAAGGCTTGCCCTGTCTTCATAAAGCATATGGTAGGTGGTCTGCTTGGGAGAGACAGTGGATAGGTCGCGAGCAATGCGAATTGGTTATCTGCAGGGAGAGATGGATACTACGAAAGGACACAGCAACAGAGTCAGTGAGACACTTGTTGCCATTTTACTAAAGGTCACTCAAGTGAAATGTCCCACTCAAGGTGCAGAGGAGGTGGAGCCAACAGCCAACACTTGTCTTTCTGGTTCCACAGTCCTTCTCTTTTGGAACCACTTAGTTGTTGGTTTTGTCCTCTCCTATCAGAGAAGGAAAATCAGTGACTTCCCTGTTAGGATGATTTACAGCAAAGGGTACAGAATGGATTCCTGTAGCATCCTGACAGCTGCTTACAGCTGTGCTGTCTGTGCACAAGAGGATGCAGAGCTTATGAAACTGTCAAGGTGACCTGGGGCAAGGGGTCAGGTCCTATTGAGCAGCTTTGAGAAGTCTGGAGTTAGAGCCTCATGTGACCCACTCATGACAACCCCCAATGGCAGGTGTCCTTCACCCGTCCATACTGGATTCATACCAGAACCCTGGGAAAGTAGCAATTACCTCTTTGGAGGATGGAGAAGAGGCCTAAGGGGACTGCCTGAGATATACCGATGACACACTTGGCTTTTTTCACTTCCTCTTCTCCACCTCTGTTGTCCCAAATCGAGACTCTAGGAGGACATGGTACGGTGGCTCACCCTCTACATCATTTTCATTGCGTATGTTTCCAAACATGGGGTGAGCTCATTCAGCACTTGTGACTATTGTGACTTAAACTAGCAATCTGCCATCAGACACTTAATTTGATCAGCAAGCACTTCTGGCACTAGGAAGTGACTTTGTTCTGTTCCCTGGCCTGGAGACTGAGCTTGGACCTGGGTTGATGGTCTCGTTCAGAACTTACTGAAGGTAGTGTTCAAGGCATTCCCTCCTCGCGGGGCTCTGTTAAGCTGTCTCCTTCTCTTTATGGTGTCATCGTGGCAGTATCTATCCTCTCTGATGCTTCCATGACTCAGCCCAGGTTTCTCTTTCCTCTGCTCCTCACACCACCTCTCTTGAACCTGCTCCTTCCACCTGCAACCTGCTGACTCCTGACTGGACAGGGGAGTCCTGCGCCTGGGGCTGGTTTCCAACTCCCTGGACTTGCTCCTCCCACCTGAGACCCTGTGACTCCTGGTTGGACGGTGGAGTCCCGCCCCTGGGGCTAGTTTCCATCTCCCTGGACTTGCTCCTCCCACCTGGCGGAGTCCCGCCCCCCGGGGCTGGTGTTGCTCCGGCTTTTTCAGTGCATGTTGAATCCTTTCCTCCAGACTCATAACAAAGATGCTGCCACACAGGAGTCTTCATAGCTTCAGTCTGAAATGGCTTCGCGTGTGGGCACTACTGTCTCTCCTCTGCCAGGAATGGCTCATGGCCTCTGCGTGCACACGGCCCCTTCCTGGTCCTCTCACTGGAAACACAGGAATTGACATTTTAGATTAAATAGAGGTGAGAAGGCAGTGGACACCAAATTCCCCTGCATGTCTTAGAGCGAATGAGAGATGTGAGCACCAAGATCCTGGTTGGAGATATTGATCCCAGTTGTCATTACCAATACTATAGCCTCCATTATCATCAGTACCATTATCATCATTGTATCTATTTTTATCTCTAGCTTCACCATCAGGATCAGCAGCACTATTATCATCATCAATTCTATAATCACCATCATAATCATCATCATCATCATTATCATCATCACCTTCACCATTATCATCACATCCATCATCATCACCATCATCACCTTCATCATCACTCATTGTTAGCACTATCACTTCAGGCTAAACATCATCATCATCAATTTCATCCTCATCTCCACCTTCACAATCCTCATTACAACCACTATTATCACCACCACTATTACCACAATCACCACCTCAGATATTTCTACCACCTCCATCATCCTCCTTACTACCCCTACCATGTGGTGCGAGACTATTCCTGGGGGACCAGAATAAACATCTACTCACCCAAGATAGGGAAACAACAACCAATCAAAGACACCAAAGTCCAACTTGGTAAACCAAAGGATTTTATTGGGCTTACTTTAGGAATATGTGTATCTTAGTTACTTTCGATCATCATGACAAAGCATCATGACCAAAGTAACTTAGAAAGAAAGCATTTGATTTGGGGATCATGGTTCCAGAGGGCTAGAGTCCATGACTGTCATGACAGGGAGCATGGGAGCTGGCAGGCATGGTGCTGGAGCAGTAGCTAAGAGCTTACATCGAATACATGCACAGAAGGAAAGAAGGGAAGGGAGGGAGGGAAGGGAAAGAGACAGAGACAGAGACAGACAGATGGACACAGAGAGACGGAGAGACAGAGACAGACAGACACACAAAGACAGAAACAGAGACATACAGATAGACACAGAGAGACAGAGACAGACAGAAAGAGTTAATTGAGATTGGTATGGACTTTTAAAACTTCAAAGCCCACCAACAAGGCCACACCTCCTAATCTTTCCCAAATAGTTCATCAATTGGGGACCAACCATTCAAATAGATGAGCCTATGGGGGGAGGGTTCTCATTCAAACCACCATGATGGATGAAGGGTTACTTACAGGAGCAAAAATGACTCCAAGACACCTGCATCACCAAAGCCCACTCCTGTGAGGCTAACATCTCATGAAACTTAAAAACCTGAAGCACACTGCACAGCCTGCAGGCACCTAACTAGGTTAGAGAGTGTCTTTTCTAGGTAGCTTAGATGGTCTGAGCCTCTCCCAAGCAGCTAAATGTGTCCCTGGGTGTCTCTCAGGAGTCTTTACCTCTCATATAGCTTGGGAAGGGAGGGTCTAGTGAATCTACTCAGTTTCAGGAACTTCCTAAAACCTTTGAATTGTTTACTTCAAGAGCTTAATGTGTTTCTTTGCCAGGTAGAATATTCTCTCTTAGAGCATTCTGCTTCACTTCCTTTCTAACAGCCTGTATCTTAACGAGCTTCTCTCTAGGATTGAAAATTTTAATCCTGGAGGAAACTTCCATCCCCACCACTACCTCCAATATCATTACCATCACCACTACCACCTCCTAGCCTCTGCTGTCATTGTCATTGTGGTTACCTTACAAAGGTGTCACAGGGAGACAACTTAATGTTTTCATCTTGGGAACTGGGCCATAATTAGCTATTACTAATTCTTGAAGACATCAGGATTTTGATGAAGCTTGCTTCAGACATTAATATTATTGTTATTATTATTACTATTATTTGTTTGAGACAGAGTTTCGCTTTGTAGTCTTACTTGGAACTGCCAAAAATCCTCCATCCTCAGAGAATAGAATGCTGAGATTACAGATAATGAGTTACCACATCCAGCTTTAT
The DNA here is from genome assembly GCF_900095145.1 of Mus pahari. NCBI lineage: Eukaryota > Metazoa > Chordata > Mammalia > Rodentia > Muridae > Mus > Mus pahari. The sequence continues at coordinate 99,509,927 of NC_034590.1, read as the reverse complement.
TAATTTTATTTTTGGTTATTGTGTATGTGTGAGTCTATGATATGTGTGATGGCATGTGTGCTGCCAGAATGTGTGGAGGCTGGAGGACAACTTAGTGAAGTCAGTTCTCTCCTTCTAAAGTTTTGTGTGTCTTGGGGCTTGAACTTAGGTCACCAGGGCTGTATCACAAGCGCTTTATCTGCTAAGCCACCTTATGACACCTCTTCTTTTCTTCATTCTTGTTCCAGCCCTGCTTGCTCTGGCCCAAAGATTTGGGCCACTGTCGCTGTCTTCAGACACACCAGCAGAGGACATCCGATCTCATTACACATGGTAGTGAGCCACCATATGGTTGCTGGGATTTGAACTCGGGACCTCCTCCTGGAAGAGCAGTCAGTGCTCTTAACCACTGAGCCATCTTTTCAGCCTCCAATTTTATTTTATATTTTAAAAATTTCAGAAAACAGTGTGTTTTTCTTCAGGACCCAGAGGGTTTGCTTGATTTTGCAGGTGGGAAAACACACAACTTCTCCAGAGGATGAGGGCCATTCATTTACTAATTACTTTTTAAGTACCTACTGTGAGCCTGTTTGAGGGGCTGCCTGCTTTTAGGAGCTGGGGATACAGTGCCTGCATGGAACTCAGATTATGATAAAAAGAAATAAACAATGAATAAATAAATCAGAAATTATGTCTTAGGAAGAAGAGGGTTATAATGAAAACAAAATGCTGGGACTGACACTGAGGGGTATTATTAATTGTAAAGTACATTAGCTTTTGGTTGTGTAACAAGCCATGTCGAAATATCAGGGGCTTCCAAAACCAGACTTAAGTGGGGGCTCCTCTCTGCTTTTGGCTTTGTTGTTTGCTTTGGATCAACGGAGATGGTGGTCATCTCAGCATGTGTCTCTGCTGTTGGTTCTCAACAGAGAAAGGGGTTGGTTGAGTGTAAACAGGCCAGGCTGTCCCTCTTCCTGCTTCAGCTTACTTAACCCTGGTCTCCTGCCACTGATACCCATGTGTCTCTGGCCAAGGCGAATCATATGAACGGTGCCAACAGAAGGAAGTGTCCACTCACAGTAAGAGGCCCTGTGAAGCTGACAGGCTACAGTATGAACACCATAATCCTGTTGCTAGGGAACAAGAGCTGAGACATGCAATCAAGGCTACCTAGACAGCTGGGGAAGCGCTAAGGAGAGGAGGTGACATTTAAGCTGTGGTCTGAACAAAGAGAAGCAATTGCTCTTAGGATACTCTGAGGAAGAGCTCCAGGTAGCACCCATGGTCGGTGGAGATTGGGGGTGGGGTGGAAGGCAGATGAAGCAGAAACCAAGGGTAGCTGGAGCTCTGGGCCAAGGGAGGAGACCCAGGGCTCCTGGCCACGTGGACCTTGTAGGACACAATGCCAAATTCAAGTTTCAGAGGGAGAGGAATGGCTGAGAGTCACCATGCCTGGGATCTCATACTGGCAAGAGAGGTGAGAAGGAGAGATCGACTTTGAAAACCTGGAAGATGAAAGCTTCAAACCTTTAAACCATAAGCCCCAGAGGTTTGCCTTTCTTAAAGATGTAAAGGCTGCCCTGGAGAATTGGAAGATGGTCTAGTCTAAACTCTGACTCCTTTGTTGCACAACCTCAGCAGGCTGTTTCCCAGGGAGCTCTCTTCCCATGGAACCACTTGTTCTGGAGAGAGAGTTCAGGGTGGGCCCCAGATATGTCCACTGCCACCCTGACACAGCCTTCTTCTAATTCAGAGCAGAAGCCTCAATAAGGAATCACTTGAGAAGAAAGGCTCTGCTTGAATTTATTGTTTTTTCTCTCAAGTTTAAACATTCTCTGCACTCGACTGGCTGTTGCTTATGCGCCCAACTTATTCAGGCCATTTGTGTGTGTGTGTGTGGTCTATGCAGCCTGTTTCAGTAAAGTGTATGTTAGATGCTTGGAAATTATCCAACATGTGGGGAGAGAGAGAGAGAGAGAGAGAGAGAGAGAGAGAGAGAGAGAGAGAGAGAGAGAGAGAGACACACCACACACACAGAAAGAGAAACAGAGACTAAGACAGAGAGAGACACAGGTCGACAGATGGAGAGAGACAGACAGAAAGACCCAAAGAGAGAAAGAAAAGAGAAATGAGAGGGGAGGGTGGACAGACAGTGAGTGGGGGAAGTGGGAGGGAGGGAGGGAGGGAGGGAGAAGAGAGAAAGAGACAAAGAAAAATTTTAACTAACTCAGGCAGGGGGCTTGCAGATGAATAGCACACACTTAATTTGAAGAATGAACTTTTTGCTGCTGTTGTTGTTTGGCTATTGTCAGTCCCATGGCGAGTACGCTGACATGGTTTAAATTAGCATTGTGGAAGCAATATACTGCTGAGCGGTGCGTGACTGAGTTATTAAGAGCAATCCACGAGGAGCAAGCACGAAGCCATCTTGACAAAGAGAAAAACTTTCTGTGGTACTCTCTGCCAGCCTTGTCCCTGGTCATTGAGCACAATGTGGAACAATTTGCCCATGGCCTATTCTTAGGGGGTAGAGGGTGGGGTCATTTCATCAAGGGTACAGCTTGGGTTTGAAATTTTGTTTGGACTAGTTGCCAAGAAATTGGCATCTAAAATTAAACATTAAAAAAAGTTGAGAGCATTGGAAACTAAGGCAGGGAGTTTCATTCATCAAAATTTAATTAACTATTTTTAGCCCGTTAAAGAAATAGTGAAGCCGCACAACTTGATCATGTTAATTAATGCAAAACGTATTCTTATAACTTCTCGTGAGTTAGTGGGTTTTTTTTTTTTTTGCTGCTTTCAAAGCCAAAGGGCTAAAATGCCATCTTGACTTTGTCACCTTGAAGTGGTATGAACTTGGGCAAGTCATCTCTTTTCTCAGTTTTTGCATATGTATGTATATATGTATATGTATGCATGTGTGTGTATGTACGTATTATGCATGTATGTACGTATATGTATGTCTCTCTGGTAAACTTGTGTGCATGTTTGTGTGTTTATGTGTGTGGGCACACATGTGTATGTGCTGTGGAGGTCTGAGGTTAATCAGGATGGCTTTCCCCACCCCTCTCAGTCTTATCTGTTGAGACAGGCTCCTTTGTTGACCCCATACTCAGCTTGCTGTCTCTTGTCTGCCGTGAGATCTACGTGCTGGGATTTACAGGTGGGCTGCCACACCCACAGCGTTTATGTGAGCTCAGAGGGTCTGACCTCCAGTCCTCACACGAGGCCCGTGTGGCTGAGGCCTTTCTCCAGTCCCGCACTTACCCTGTATCCTTTCCTTTACTGTCTCTACTCTAGAGTTGGCTTTGCACATCTTGTGCGCTCTCTTTGTTTGGTTTTTCGAGACAGGGTTTCTCTGTGTAGCCCTGGCTGTCCTGGAACTCACTCTGTAGACCAGGCTGGCCTCAAACTCAGAAATCCTCCTGCCTCTGTCTTCCAAGTGCTGGGATTAAAGGCTTGCGCCACCCGGCAACGCTTCACGAATTTGCGTATCAGTCATCCTTGAGCAGCTTCACGAATTTGCGTGTCAGTCATCCTTGTGCAGGGGTCATGCTAATCTTCTCTTATCATTCCAATTTTAGTATGTGTGCTGTCGAAGCGAGCACCTCTTGTGCTTTTGAGTAGAATAAAAGAGATCGAGTTTGGGAAAGACCTTGTAATGTGACCCAGGAATACAAATATGCTTGGGCACTTATATTCACAGTCATGATCCGAAGCTCACTGTCATTAGAGAGATTAAAAAAAAAAAATCCCTGTGGCTATTTAATTAAACAAGCAAAGGAAAATATGGAGCTAGCGGGTGAGTGTTTCAGCCCCAACTCTTGGATGTGGAAGACAGTGGGAGGCCAAGTGTAAGCAAAGGCAGGGAGAAGAGCTATCCTCCATGGCCTTCCATCCGATGGTTTGAGTCTTTTAGGAGAAGCCTGGGAGACTCCCATATTGTTTTCATTTCTACATGTTACATTCTCATTAAGCTCACAGGCAAGGGGGAGCAGAGAAAAAGGAGGAGAAAAAAGAGGAAAAAGGAGGAAGGAAGAGGTGGAGGGAGAGGAGGAGAAAGAGGAGGAGGGAGAGCAGAAGAAGGCAGGGGAGGAGAGATCCCTAGAACCTGAGCAGATTCAGGTGGGGCACCCAGAGGTACCAAGCAGGAAGGAGACGTGAGTCAGGTGTGAGGCCTCTGAGGCTGGCGTTCTTATGCCCAGCAAACGGCTGTCTTTCCAGGTGTCTAGCATGCCACCGCAGTGTGTGAGCTCAGGGTCTGATCCTTGTGCCCGTGAGCAGATATGCCA
>NC_034590.1:99484670-99493815 GCF_900095145.1 Mus pahari | reverse complement strand
CACACACACACACACACACACACACACATACACACACACACATACACACAGTGGCACTATCTACAACATCAGCCACACACCCATTGTGAGATGAATGGTACAAAATGTAGCATATCCATGAACTGGAATGTGACTTGACCAAGGAGAGCATACAGCACCAATACATACTACAATGTGTTGAAGGCAGCCAGACACAACTGGTCACATATGGGATAGCTTCGTTTACACAAAATATCATGGATGGGCAAATCCATAGATGAAAAGTTTTCTAGGAAGGAGGGCACGTGAGAAGGGGAAGGGACTGCTTAGAGGCCATAGGGCAGCATTTAGGAGAGAAGAACCATCCTAGAGTTCACGGCACTGGAGGAACAGCCTTGTAAATGTATTTAATATCACTGAGCGATGCGTTAGAAATGACTCACTTCTAATGTCAATTTTGCCCCAATAAAAACACATTAGTGAAGGGGAAAAAAAAAAGCAACAATTACTCATGGCTTAATAACCATTGAGAGAAGCATGTGACTATAGGCCCTGGGGACGAGAGGAAAGATTCATCCCGTCTGGTGTGCTGGAGGGGACAGGTGTGTGGAAGGTTCCAGAAGAGAAGGGTGTGGGCCCAGGTGGATGGGATGAGCACACAGAAGAGTAGGCAGCCTGAATTGTTTCTGGAATGAGTCATCTTGTAAGGTTGGTGAGGACAAGCTAGAACCAGTATAATGGAAAAAGAGACTCCACGAGACGGAACACATTAAACAGACATTTACTAGAAATTGCCAAGTACCAGGCAACATCTTAACCTTCCCAAATGCTCTCTCTGATGGGTGCTCCAACCATCACCTCTCCCACCCATTCCCCCCTCTCACCTGTGCCCCTCCACCATCCAGATCTCCCCCTCCCACCACTACCCGTGTCTCCCCACCATCTGTGCCTCTGCCTCCACAACCCATGCCCCCAGCTCCACTCAGTTTTGTCTATGAAGAAACTATGTTTGCACATCTGCATATTTGTAAGGCGAGACACAGCTTTGCAAGAGGCAAGCCTGAAGCTCCACCCTCCCCCATGAACATTGCTTTCTGTCCCACCCACGTGTGCATAGATGGAGTGTGAACACATGAGTTTTGGGTATACTTTGCGTTGCATTCAAAACGTTTTTCTTTTACCATCTTCATGTGTGGCTGGTGCACAAGTATATGAATGTTTGCATGTACGTGGGTACACATGTACATGTGTGTGTGTGGGGGGGGGAGTGTATTTATATGTGCACGTGTATGTAGAAGCCTCTGGTTGGTGTTAGAATCACCGTCAATTGTTCCTTGTTTACTGAGCCAGCTCTCTCAACCAAACCCAGAGCGTGCCAGTATGACTAGTTTAATCTCAATATCGAGCATGGTACTAAGAGCCCCTCATCTCCACCTTCTATGGCTGAAATTACAGGTGGCCAGGCCGCCCCAGCCACACTGTGTTTATGTGTGTTTTGGGGATCCAAGTTCTTATCCTTATGCGTTAACCACTGAGCCATCTCCTCAGCCTCTTGTGTGCTAGAGGAAATTGTGTTACTTTTTAATTATAGTTTAAAAGCCAGCTGGGAGAAATGAAAACTGATGTGATCCAGACTTTTGTGGGCCATTAATTCAACAGAAGGCAACTTGAAAGCTACCCTTCACATTATTTTATAATATACTATCTAGATTTGTTCAATCCCCTTGCACTGATGTTCAAGTAGATTGCTGTCCTATTACAGCCAGTGTTTCCTTTGACTCCTTCTTCATGTTATACTGTGTTTGGTCAATGACAAGTGTGATGTCAAATTTTGTCAACTGGTTTGGATTGATAAATTCCTAGAAGATCTGTAAAATCCACCTCTGGGTGTGTCTTTGAGAGTGTCTACAGAGAGAGTGAATGATGGGAGGGAGTTCCTCTCTGAATATGGGCGGTGTCATTCCTTAGGCTGAGAGCCCTTATCTAGTACAAGGGAACAAAGAAAAACCATCCCCTTTCTGTTTCCTGGCTTTCTTAAGGAGAGATGCCCTGTCTCACCATACCCTTCCTTCTACCCACAATGAACTGAATCCTCAAAACTCTGGGCCCAAAGAAACCTGTCCTCCCAGACGTTGTTTCACTGAGGTATTTTATCATAGCAATGGAAATTGGATTAACAAGACAGGCTTATTGCCTTGTCTTCAGAAAGAATGTCTGTGAATTGAACTTGATGAATGATCAATAACCTGTCCAGCTCCTTCTGTAGTTCTGTAATGTCTCCTTAGGAGCAATTAAGTATAGACCTTTGAAACTGCTAGATAATTCATCATATTTCACCTACATTATTCATACCATCTTTCTTTCATCACACTGCAGGCTGGGAATGTAGCTCTGGTGGTAGAGTGCCTGATGAGCATGCAGAAAGCCCCACATTTTCATTCCCAGCCCTCCATAAATGGGGTGTGGTGGCACCTGCTTGTAGTCTTTCTGCTTGTTTATTTTTGAGATTGTATTTTAATTACAGTACTTCTCCCTTCCCCTTTCTCCCTCCAACTGCTCCCATAGACTCCTCCCACTCTCCTGCAAATTCATGGCCTCTTTTTTCATCATTTGTTATCACATGTATATATGTATGTGTATATACATGTTTATTCCCAAATATAACTTGTTGAGGTCATATAATGTTACTTGTATATGTATTTCCAGATTGATCACTTGGCACTGGGCAATCAGTTGGTGTACTCTCCCCTGGGGAAGACCACCTCTCTCCCTACATGCCAGTAATCTTAGCACTTAGGAGGTGGCAGCAGAAGGGTCAGAAATTCAAGGTCACCTTTGACTACATAAGGAGTTCCAGGTCAATCTGGACTAGAAACTCTATCTTAAAACCAAAGAAGGACAAACAGAACTTTATTTCCTAGTATTTTCAGCATTACAAAATGTTGCAGAAATTAGTGTGTTTTGATATTCCAATACCCATTTATTTCCCCATATTATTAATATCTCACATTTGTGCAGTACATTTGCCACAGTGGAGCAGTCTGTGTCGATATATACTCATTAAGAGAAATCTATCTTTTGCACACAGGTTTTTAATTCCCACCAGCTGTTCTTTTATTTCCTGTCCAGGTCCCAATCAGAAGACCAGTTAGCCGACACATCCCTGGCTTACCTTTGCTGACACAGTCCTCAGAATTCCCTTAGTTCTGATGACTTTGGCAGCATGAAGGGGTAGCATCGAGGCATCTTGTAGATTCTTACTCATCATGCCATATCGGTTGTATCAAGGACACATTCCACTGACAGGATTGGTCACTGTTGACATTAATTAACCTTGTGTCCTGAACTAGCTGTATGTGGCAGCCTTTACCTCTGGGAGTCTGGGGGGTCTCTCCCCTATACCCTGAGAAAGGCAGTTGGGAAGCACAGCTCACCTTGCCAGCGTATATTCTGTCTGAACTGTGTGCTACTTGGGCCGTGGTACTCACCTTCCCTAGCCTTGTGACCCTCACATTGTGGTGATCCCCAGCCATACAATGTTTCCATTGCTACTTCATAACCATGAGTTTACTGCTGTTATGAATCATAATATAAATATCTGTGTCTTCCAATGACTTAGGCAACCCCTATGAAAGGGTCCTTTGCCCTCAAAGCTTCCTTAATATTTCCTCTCCTATACTGGTTATTTTTCTCATTGCTGTGCCCAAATGCCTGGTAAGAAGCACCCTAGGAGAGTACTTTGGCTTCTTTCTCTGTTGCCATGGTAAAATACTCTGGCAAAAGCAACTTAAAAGAGAAAGAGTTTACTTTAGTTTACAATTCAAGCAGATCAGTCAAAACAGCAGGAGTATGAAGCAGCCGTCACAGCACACCTGCAGTCGAGGGCTAATATCCAAAATATACAAAGAACTCAAGATGTTAGACTCCAAAAAAACCAAATAACTCAATTAAAAAATGGGATACAGAGCTAAACAGAAAATTCTTGACAGAGGAATCTCGAATGGTTGAGAAGCACTTAAAGAAATGTTCAACATCCTTAGTTATCAGGGAAATGCAAATCAAAACCACCCTGAGATTCCACCTTACACCAATCAGAATGGCTAAGATAAAAAATTCAAGCAACAGTACATGCTGGTGAGGATGTGGAGAAAGAGGAACACCTCTCTATTGTTGGTGGGACTGCAAACTGGCACAACCACTCTGGAAAACAGTCTGATAGCTCCTCAGAAAATTGAAGATAGCTCTACCTGAAGATCCAGATATACCACTCCTGGGAATGTACCCGAAAGATGCTCCACCATATCACAAGTACATGAGCTCCACTATGTTCATAGCAGCCTTATTTGTAATAGCCAGAAGCTAGAAACAATCCAGATTTCCCTCAATGGAAGAATGGATAAATGTGGTACATTTATATAATGGAATACTACTCAGCTATTAAAAATGATGACTTCATAAATTTTGCAGGCAAATGGATGGAACTAGAAAATATCATCCTGAGTGAGGTAACCCAGACCCAAAAGGACATCCATGGTATATACTCACTGATAAGTGGATATCAGCCAGAAATTTCAAAATACCCATGATACAACTCACAGACCATAGGAAGCTTTACAAGAAGGAAGGCCCAAGTGTGAATACTTGAAATCCACTTAGAAGGGGAACAAAATAATCACAGGAGGCAGAAGAAGGGAGAAAACTGGGTGGGAGAGGTGAGGGGAGAGGAGAAAAGGAGGGGCAATATCAGGTATGGGGAGGGACACCCCAATCCAGAACCAGGCAGGGCTGCATGCATGGCGATGCTCAACTTGCTTTCTCCATTTTCTGCAGTCCAGAACCCTCTTGCTTAAGGAATGGTGTTGCCTGTAATTAAGAGAGGTCTTCCATGTCAATAACATAATTAGGACAATCCCCACAAGCATGTCCATAGGCCAGTTTCCCCAGTGATTCTGGATTTTGTCAAGTTGAGCATTTGCACGCAACACAGGGAAGAAGAATTTATTTTAGCTTATAGTTCAAGAGGACCCGGTCCATTGTAGCAGGACAGGCAGTTATATTGTATCCACAGTCAAGGGGACCTGGTCCATTGTAGCAGGTCAGATGGTTATACTGTATCCACAATCAAGGGGACCTGGTCCATTGTAGCAGGACAGGCGGTTATAGTGTATTCACAGTCAAGGGGACCTGGTCCATTGTAGCTGGTCAGGTGGTTATATTGTATCCACAGTCAGGAAGTAGAAATATTGGTGCTCAGCAAGTCTTTTTCTTTCTTATGCAAACTGGGACCCCCACCCACAGGATAGTGCCATACCTCCCATACATCCCTGGCAGCTTGATGCTGGTGATGCCAGGTCCTGTCAAGCTAACAATCAATATTAACCATCATCCATCTTTCCTTCTGCTCCCAGCAGTCCATGTGAAGGAAGATGAGCTACCGGAGGAGGACTATTGTTTTCCTTCAGGCAAGTCTTCTCTACAATGACACCACTGAGGCTTTTAAACAGAATTATTCATTGCTATAGGGCCGCTTGTGCTTTGCTCAGCATCCTGAGTTCCTGACCTCCGTGTACCATGAGCTTGCAGTGTCTGTAGATGATGACAGCTCAAAGTGTCTCCAGACATCTCCAAGTGTCTCCTGGGGCATCAAAAAGTGTCTCTAGACAATTCCAAGTATCCGCTGGGGGGGTGGGGGCAAGCTACCTTCTATCTCCATACTGGCTGAGCACTATTACCTTACCAGGAATCATAGAACTTTAACAAAAAAAGCACATCTAGAATAAATTAAATTATATTCTTATTTTAGGCATAAAATTATATACCATAGTAAGAATGTCCCTATTCACAAGCTAAACTTGACATAGAATTGAAATAAAAAGTGTTGCCCAAATTTGGGGATACACACTGTAGAGTGAATGGCTGTGCTTGGTGCATGCAGTTCCCGTAGAATAAAAATGTAGCGTGAATGTCTTTACCTGGAGTTGTACTGGACAGCAGCTAAAGAAATTCCTAGTGTATCACCCCTTTTCAGTCAAGATGGGTATGGTAACAGATAGCCTTCCATGTCCCAATAGATCAATGTATCATTAACTTATTTCTCACTCATGCCATATGTCCTGTGGGGGCCAGAGATGACAGTGCTCTCTGGAGTTACTGGGGGCTCCATTGTGACGTGTCACAGTTTTTATGGCAGGGAGAAGTGATTACTGCGTGCCCTACACTGGCACAGAAGTTTCCTAAAGAACATCCATCATTTATTTCCTCATACCTTCCGTTGGCCAAAGTATGACACACAAGGATGGGGGAGGAGGGACAATTCCATGGGTACTTAAAAGAAGGCAAATCAGAATGCCTGTGGACAGTTCTAATGAGTACCACAGCTCTGAGAAACAAAGGTACTAGTGTAGTAAAGCTCCTATTAAAGAATTAAGATGCATATATCTTATGAGATACCTTTCCACCTGATGACAGAGCTTTCATAAATATTTGTTGAATAAACTGTATCTCTCAGAATATCCATAGTTTGTTGTTGGAGAGATAACTCAGTGGAAGGGAGGAAACTGGGTGGGAGAGGGGAGGGGAAAGGGGAAAAGGAGGGGCAATATCAGGTATGGGGAGGGACACCCCAATCAGAACCAGGGAGGGCTGCATGCATGGGTGGGCTACTCTCAAGAACTGGATTCAGTTCCCAGCACCCACATTGGGCAGCTCACAAGTGCCTGGAACTCCAGCTCAGCCCTCTTCTGGCTTCTGAAGTCCCCTACACTCACATGACATACACTTACACTGACGTATACACATCAGTAAAAACAAACCTTAAGAGAAAAGGAATACCCATAAATTTTCAGAGAAAGGGAGGATCAAAAGCAGCCATCTGTATAGACTGTGCTTCAGCCAGGTCTAAACCAAGCCTCAGGGCCGGGCTGTGTCTGAATCATGTTTTCCCGATGCCTCTTCATACAGCTTGCTGTCTATGGTGATGGGCACTCCTAGGCTTATGCACGTTTGCTTTATGGGCATCTTCCCTGGGGATTCTCTCTGAACACTGGTGCCAGGCATTCAGAAGGTTGTGGTTTGGGACTTGGGAACCTGAGCACCTTTGGTTAAAGCAGAGCTGTGGAATATTTGTCTCCTGGGAATGGTGAAATGCTCCCCTTCTCACCCACAAGGCTTCCGGAGGCTGATGCTGTCAGTGATGATTTGATGACCATTCATGTGGTAACTTTACAGTTGTTAATTGCCTCTGAGTCAACAACTGTACTGGGCTCAACAAGAAGAAAGCAGTTTACTCTCTGGCATCTATGCTTTCAAGTTTATTTATTTTCAAGAAGGCACAGCCTTGAGAAGCCTCTTTAAAGTCTTCCACCTCCAGGAGGGAAACTGATGCCTGTCATCATCACTGATGCACACGCATAACACGTGAGAACTCTGAGACAAACTGATCTTAGTGAGGAGGTAGGGAATGGGGGCAAGGGTGAGAGAAGATGTGAGTGAGGGCATGTTAGGGTGTTTGTTCAGCATGAGGTATAAGTACTTGTAAGTTCGTGAGGGAGATGGGGTGGGATCATAAGTAAGGATCTTGAGAAGGGAAGGCCAACTGTCAGAAAACAAAAACAGAATGTGTAAGTGTCAAGCAGGTACTGAGTTTGATCAATCAAATGGAGGACAAGAAAAGAGAAGAAATTTAATAGATAGGAAAAAATAAAGAGAAAGGCAGACATAAATCCTAGAGTAAGTGAATTACAATACATATGCATCACTGTCAGGACAGGAGAACCCAGATGGGACACAGAACATAAGAGTCAGCAGCATTTTGTTAGAAAGAGGAGTGATAGAGAATAATTCCATTGGGATAATAACAAAAGGATGGAGAATGCATAATAGGCAAACCCAGACCAAAGGGATCTGGAATAGGAACATTCCTATCTATGAAATCAAAGACAAAACTCACAGAGGGTCAAAGAGATATGTCACACACATAAAAATAAAATAATAATGACTAATCATAACAAACACAAAGGTATTTTGCAATATTGCATTAAAATACTAAAGTGATAAAATTCTGAAAAGAATTAGACAAGCCAACAGTTAAAGACACAATCTTAAAGCTGTGATCTCAAACTGATGGGCTAAGTGGACTAAAGGTAAGCCAATGTTAGACATAACATCCTTGAATAATATTACCCGCCTAGAAACTGATAAATATGCATCAAATTTTATTGTTGTTTTGTTTTTATCTCTTTGTTTGTTTTGTTTTTTTGTTTTTTGTTTTTGTTTTTGTTTTTTGAGACAGGGCTTCTCTGTGTGGCCCTGGGCATTCTGGAACTTGCTTTGTAGATCAGTCTGGCTTTGAACTCAGAGATCTGCCTGTCTCTGCCTCCTGAGTGCTGGGGTTAAATGCATCATTGCCACCCAGCTGTAAATGTTAGCTTTGTACACTACAAACTGGAGAGACAACTTGTGTTTTGAGACTGGACTGTTTATCTCAAATCACCAATTTTTAGGCCTCTAAGGAGTCTTAGACAATACATGAAGTCCTATTCAATGCAGAATATGGTGTCAGGTAACAATGCAAGCAAATGAATAATCTGTATCCAAGGAATAATAATGATGATAATGACAACAATGCCGATGATGTCAGTGATAAGGCCCAAATATCCGGCACCAAATCAATCCAGGTTAAAACAAGAGTTATAAAGAGAAAATATAAACAGAAAACAGGAAAGTTTTAAAAAAATATTGTAATACCCCTAGAAGAGCAGCACATGGAGGATTAGCAATAGAAGCATTTGTTTGAAAATGAGGAAGGTAGACCACAAGAGAAGATTTAACTGGAGAGCATGAAAGAGAAGGTGTGAACCCAGAGAGACATAGGAAGGGAGAGTCACCTCAGAAGTGATGTAGAGTAGCTAGGACAGGAGGAGAGGGACCTAGGCCTGCTAGAAAATGTGGATGAAAGTCCTCCTCCCTAAGGACACTGACAAAGAGACACAAAGTAAATACTACAGGCACAGAATGGAAGAGAAGGAAATAAAGTAGCAACAAGACAATCCAACCCAACTCAACCCAACCCAACCCAACCCAGCCCAGCCCAGCCCAGCCCAACCCAACCCAACCCAGCCTAGCCCAGCCCAGCCCAACCCAACCCAACCCAAACCAACCCAACCCA
>NC_034590.1:99459329-99484250 GCF_900095145.1 Mus pahari | reverse complement strand
GCCCAGCCCAGCCCAGCCCAATCCAACCAACCCAACCCAACCCAACCCAACCATAAAAGACTATTACAAAAATTACCCATCCATAGATTTAAAAAAACAAACCAAACCAGAGGACATGGAGTTTTCCATGCGACTTGTACTTTCTGGAAAACCATGAAATGTCCGAATCCATGAAAGAAGAAACCATAACATATTGAAGAGGCTGATGAGCAGTCATAGAAGGAAGATGTTAGACAACGGCTTTCCTCTCCCAAAGCCACAGACCAGTGCTTTTCTAGGTGAGTTTAGCAAATGTACAACATGAGGCCTGAGAGATGGCTCAGTGGTGAGGAGCACCAACTGCTCTTGCAGAGGACCCGGGATCAATTCCCAGCACTGACATGGTGGCTCACAACTGTCTATAACTCCATTTCCAGGGGACCCAATGCCCTCTTCCAACATTTCCAGGCACTAGACACAGATGATGTGCACATATATACATACATCCATGCAAACAAAACACTCAGATACATAAGATAAAAATAAATGCATTAAAAAAATAGACAGCTCTGGGGCATCAAAATGGTGACTAATTTAGAAGTCATTTTGTAAGACCGGCCTGTTCTTGATTCCCAGTTCTATTAGGGGTGGTCAGATAAAGGCCTCTTTGGCTTGAGAACATAGCTGTGAAACCATTAGCAATGTACATAAATTAGCAAAATATAAGTATTAGCAGTGTGTGTGTGTGTGTGTGTGTGTGTGTGTGTAAAAGGAATATATGATCACAGAATGGCCAGCTACAGAAAACATATTGCTATTAATTCAAAGGGGAAAAGTCAACAGATCATCTTAGATGCAGTTTGAAAAGTGGGCTGGGGTGACAGCTCTGTCAGTAAAGTCGTCAACAAACAGATATGAAAAGCTATGTTCGTATCCCCAGCACAGTACTAAGTATGGGGTGTATTTCTTTAATTCTTGTGTGCTGGGGTGGCAGGGACTGGAGGTACCTTGAACCTACTGACCAGGAAGCCTCGCCATATCAGTGAGCTCTGGGTTTAGGAGGAAACCCTTTCTCAAATAATAAGGTGGAGACAGATTGAAGACATTTCCCAATGTTGTTCTCCACATGCATGTGCACATATATGCCTGTTCACACACAAAAACACACACCCACAAAGAAGATGTTTAAAAAATACTTTGTGAAGTTTGACGCCAACTTAAAATAAAATCTTGTAAAAACCCATGTCCCCTTAATGGGGTAAAGATGAGGATTTATGCCTCCAGCTTGCAGCTGATAACAGACGTTTGGCTTTGGACTCCATTCTTTCAAGAAACATTTGTTGTTGCTGCCATTGCCAGGGCTGCAGAACATGCTACGGAAGGGTCTGGTCAGCTCCATAGGTTAAAAGCAATCTAAACAATGACAGTTTAGTGACTGAGAGGGAGGCATTTGCTGAGGCTGTGACATAAACACAGACCTAGCTTAATCAACAGAAGATTGGAAAAAGGGGCTTGGGGAATTTGCAGGAGACAGCTCAACTCTGGAAACCCAGTTGCATCCCCCAACACCACCAGAGAAACCAGAAACCACAGACTAAAACATGGTACCTTCTTAACAGCAAGAAAAGTTAGCAATCTGCTTAGGCGTCTCAGGGGGTCTATAATGATACACCTCCACAGGGAAGCCATCTTAAGAAAATAGCAGTATGTTAGGAGCTACCTCCAGCTTATGAAAGGGAGACATTAATATTTGAAAACTGTCAGTTCACTCCAAACAAATCTCCCATTTTAGTATGATTAAAACAAACAAACAAACAAACAAAAACAAACAAACACCCAGTAGATGATTTTTGAAGAGTGTGGAAAAGTTAGTTCATGAATGGCTAAATTACCATGGGGAAAGATGGGGAAATCAACATTCCACTACTGGATACCAGATTCTGTACTGAGAAAGTACACTCACATAGGAAGTAAAGAGTGTCTTGTGACAAAATCAGAAACCAATCCATGGGACAGAACAACTGATAGACTTACACCACATTAAAAGTGACCCTGGATGGGTGGGAAATTCGTCTAGAATGCTGAGAGGGAAAAGTGGACCTAGAGGGAAGACTGGCTTCCTTAGCAGACTGTCAGGTGACCAGACAGTCCTGTGTACTTGCTGTGCCGGCAGCCCAGACAAAGCAGCGAGCTCTGGGTTTAGTGAGAGAGGCTCTCACCAAAACTAAAGTGGAGGCGGATTAAAGACATCTCCTAATGTTGACCTCTTTCCTCCGAGTGCGAACAATGGCCGATTACATATACATAATACATATACATTATAGAAAGAGTTGTTCATACAGAGACAGCATAGGTCTGGAGAGATAGCTCAGTTCATACAGTGTTTGCCATGCAGGCAATGAGGAGTTGTGTTCCATTCCCAGAACCCTCAGATAAACCAGGTGGGTGCAAGCTTGCAATCCCAGGACGAGGGAGACAGAAAAAGGCAGATCCCTGGGGCTTGCTGGACAGCCGACTTAATCTGAATACACTGACATACAGCTAACAGTAAAGACAAAATTATAACAGAGAGTCTGAGGAAACGCTTTGCAATGTTCTGGGCCAGTGCAGAATTGGGTGTGGAGCAAACCTGTCACCCTGGTGCTCAGGAAGCTGAGGCAGGAGGATGACGAGTTAGAGACAACCAACCAGCCAACCATCATTACAAAAGCAGCCAATCCCCCCAGATCAAGAACCAAAGAACTGGTATGCTAAGAATCCTGTAGAAAAACTGAACCGCAGCTTCTAGAGCATCCGATCTCACCCCTCCTAATGCGGCAGCCCATTAATACAGTTCCTCATGCTGTGGTGACCTCCAGTCATAAAATTGTTCTCATTGTTACTTCAGAACTGGAATTTTGCTAGTTATAAACCGTAATGTAAATATCTGTGTTTTCTTAATGGTCTTAGGTGACCTCTGTGAAGGGACCATTTGACCCCCAAAGGGATCTCAACACACAGGTTGGGAAGCATTGCATTAGCCGATCCTGGACAAATGCTAAGGCTAGTTCACAGGAGAGAAATGTGGATGGCTAAGAACCCAACGAAGAGGTTCCCAAACCCAGTAATGTTCAGAGATATTAAAGTTAAACAGGAGTCAGATAAAATTCTCTACATATTTTAACTGACAAAATTATATCTAATTTCTATCATGGGGCTGGCGGTGTGCAGGATAACAAAAGCCCTTTGTTCATGGTAGGAAGAAGTTGATTCAGCACTGAGGGAGAGCAGCTGGGACAGGGTTATCTAAGAATCCTACTTGTGTGCAATCGCAGAAGAAAAGTCTTTGCATGGGTCCAAAGAAAAAAAAGGCCCGGTTGCAAATGCTCGCTGCCCTACTACCTGTGCCGTGAAGAAATGGAGTCCATGTATTTTGATTAGAGAGGAAATGGTTAAATAAAGCATATCTGGGGCCGGCCAGATGGCTCAGCAGACAAGGGGGCTTGCCAGGAAGCCTGACTGTTTGTGTTCGATACTTGGGAACCATATGGTAGAAGGAAAATTTTAAGAGGGAAAAATGGGGACCAGTGAGTAAGGCACTTGCCACAGGAGCATAAGGACCTGAATTTGGACTCCCAGGATCTATTCGAAGATGGTCCTGCTGAGAGGCCACACAGCTGTAATCACTGTGCCTACAGCAAGGTGGAGGTGGAGACTGGAGAGTCTCCAGAAGCTCATGTTTGGTTAGCCTGCCATGTGCCTCAGTGAACAAGACAAGCCTCCAGTAAGATGGAAGATGAGGACTGACACCCACGGTTGTTCTTTGACCCCCCAGCTGTGCACTGTGACACGCATGTGCCTGTACTCACGTACATATGCATACAGAGGGGCCACCACTACAAATTACACTTTAAACACACATATGAAATAACATTATATGGAGATGCCTACGCACTTCAGGCCCTATATTAAATGTGTAAGAACTGTTGGAATGTATTGAGAGGGCAAAGGAAGTCAATTAGAACCGAGGAAGAGAATGCATGAACGAGAGGCCTGCCTCCCCTGCCTGATGATGACTCTAAGCTGGGAGCCCAGGAGTACGATGAACCCACCCAGCTGCCTTTGGAAGCCTCAAAGTGAGGCAGAATGACAACGTGTTCCCACGGGTCTGTCCGTACACATTTGTTTCATTTTAGTGTTTGCCAACAAACATGGGCAACTTACAGGAGAGGTTTCTAAACTTCGAAGCTCCCAAAGTATTACGTTTCCTGTTGCTGCAATTTGCAGGAAGCAAGCTGTCTGCATCCTTCATAAAGAAGAGTGCAGTCGAGTGCCCCTCACCTGCTCCTAACACCTGGTTTTCTTTGGCCCTCCCACTGTAGCCTACAGGAAAATTCCAGGGATACCGGCTGTTTTCAGAATCAGGGCTTCTGAGCAGGCCCACCCCCACCTCTGCTCTGCCTGCACAGACTTCTAACTCTGATTGATGCTTCCCTTCCCGTTGGGCTGATCAATTATGGTAGCAACTTTATGGGCTGATATCTGACCCCCTGGCAATCCCAGCTGGCAAATATAGGTTGTCACAGGTAACCAGCTCTGCAGACAATGTCCAGGGTTCTCAGATACTAACTCCTGAAGATTTATTCTTTTTCATTAAGAGTCTTTTAGATCCCCTAAATTAGATTTTATTTATTTATTTATTTTTAGCCCAGTACAAAGTAGATTATATGAATGTCAGATATTTTCTCTTCAGAAGGGTAACCTCTCCTACATTTAAAAAAGAAAAGAAGAAAATATTGCTTGCACTGATGATGAGCTAGCTCATTTAACTTTGCTACCTTAAGCGTAGGCACAGCTTCCTGATGGATTGGTTTTGTTTCCCTGTGACTCTAGGTTGTCACGGTCCCCCCTACCCCTAACGATGTGGTCCCTGGAGGGGGTGTTTTTGCTTTACTGCCACCTCATGCTCTCCATGTTGCAGAGCTCAGCTCCAGTTATGACTTGGTTCTGTGGAGACTCAGCATCTGGAAAACATCCTTTGTTCCATAAATGTTCATGAACTCAAAGCCTATTAACTGTTCCCCGAGCAGTCTTTAGTTCTCTCCCTCATCAATTTCTGTTATATCAACATGTCTAACCATAACACTACTGTAGAAGGTTATACTCTGAGGTCTTGAGCGGATTTCCCAATAACTCACCTCACTGTTGTTGTGCCTGGGGAACTTGTCATCTAACAGTGTCTCTGAGGAATCTAGAGTTCCTCCTGTGGGGTTGGAGTTGCTTCAACCTAGGCCATGCAAATGTGTAGGAGATGCTGTTGCTCAGCAAGTTACCAGTCTCCCAAAAGAGTTGAGGAAGGTCATTTAGGTAAAATACTCAATATATGAAGAGCTTTAAGCTTTGTGAGTTCTCAATATGACAAGCTCAAGGGCCAGGGAGGTCGCAGGGCTTGTGGAGCATACCTGTGAACTCTCTGGGCTTTTGCCAGACTCGTAGGAGCAGTGGTATTGAATATGTGGGTTGCAACTCTTTTAGGGTTCCATGACTCTTTCACAGAGGTCACCTCAGACCATCAGAAAACACAGCGATTTGTATTACGATTCATAACAGTAGCAAATTTGCAGTTACGAAAGATCAACAAAAAATAATCTTATGGTTGGGGTCATCACAACATAAGGAAGTATGGTAATGGACTGCAGCATTAGGAAGGTTGAGAACCACTGACCTAGGAGTCTTGACAGTTTCCAGTCCCCCGATAAGTCTCTTTTTGAGTCTAATTATATTTATAAAATAAAAAAAAACTTTTCTTCTAACTAGTTGAATGGCCTTAAGTAGATTAATTCATTTATCTATGATCAATTTCCTTCACCTATAACATGAAACTTTTTACTCGTTAGGCAAGCGTTTATGAAGTAAGCTCTCTGAGTGTGCGCCGTGCCATTTATAAGTGCTGGGAATAGAACAGTCAGTAAGAGGAGCCGAGTCTATCATGAAACTTGCATTCTGCACAAGATTTAAAGGTAAAATCAAAAGCTACTTATAAGTGTGGTACAGTGATATGAAATACTTCATAGAGGAGTTATAAGACTCCTTAGTGGACAGTAAGGCTCACTTGTAGGAAACTATGATTCTGTACTTCCTGGTGTGTAGCATGTCGAGAGAAAAAAGGCCTGGAGTTAAAGGATGTAACTTTTCTTCTCATTCGAAGATCAATGGGCATGGTGATGAGGATGTAGCCAGTAACTTTGGAAGTGGTACTAGCATGCCTCCCCACTCCACCCCACCCCACCCCACCCCACCCCACCCCCGCCAAATATTCCTGTGGGTATTGATTTCCCGAGGAAGAGAGTGGGGACTGGTATGAAAGGGGGCACAAATACAGGTCTGCAGCTCAGATCTCTACCTGATGCCAAGTTTTTATACAGAAAGGACAATGGAGTTCACTGGCCAACGGGGGCCCAAGCAATGTCTCTCTGTGGCTCAGCATACTTGGATCAATTGAACGTATGCGAGCTTACTTGCACACAACTCGGAAGGTGAGAGGGAGGGTATCCTGGGCTAGGTCTCATCCTGTGGTTTGTGTCCTCATATTGACTTGGGTAGCCTTCTTCTGCTGCTTCAGCCTTTGCTTTCTGGGCCTGATGTAGGGACTCTCTAGTGGTTCTTCCCATTAAAACATTCAATTCTAAAAATCAAAGTAGCTCCCACCTCTTCACCATGAGAGGACGCCTGCCCTGGAAATGGAAAAAAAACTGCCCCGAGGGGAGGAATTAATCAGGCCTGGCCTTTCTCTGTGGCTTTGGATCTGTCTGTCCAGGGCTTGGTGTTTTACAGACGCTTGGCTCGACTTCCCCGCTGTAGAAAACCACACTGTACGCAGCCACTTGATGGACGGAGACTATCTCTGGTGCTAGACCTC
The DNA here is from genome assembly GCF_900095145.1 of Mus pahari. NCBI lineage: Eukaryota > Metazoa > Chordata > Mammalia > Rodentia > Muridae > Mus > Mus pahari. Next base: position 99,477,373 of record NC_034590.1, on the reverse strand, counting down.
GTGGTCCATTTTGGAAGAGACTGTGAGCTATGATTGAAAGGCAAGCAGAAGGAAGGAAAATATAAGTGGTGTGGTTGAACCAGTCAGCAGAAATAAAGTCTGAATTTGCGAACTACTTAGTAGAGTGATAGCCAAGCGGTTGGAAATAAATCAAAATGACTGAACATATTTTCACATTATCCTTGTTTAAATATTTGTTACATCCATTGCAGTACAGAGGATTATTGACCTTTTCCTGGGGACGTTGATTCTTGGGCTGCTGGCTTTTGTTTCCCTAAAGCAAGTAATCGCTTGAACTCCCTGGCATCCCTCTTGGTCATGAAGCCTTGCAGGGACAGCAATGTAGAGGAGGCTAATGCCTTCCCCGGCTGCCGATCGGGCCTGAGCTGGCCAGCTAGCTCGGAGAGCCTCGAAAGCCAGGCAGGCCAACACAAACACACTGATTCTCCTGAACTCGTTAAAAAGGGCGTTTGGTTGGTTTAGAGTGAATTCCAGTGATTGTTCTGGAAAAGACAGCCAGATCTCACAGCTCCGCTCAGCTCAGCTCTGTCACAATACGCTAGAAGCGAGCATGCCCTTTCAAAGAGAAACAAAACCCAGCTCTGACTTCCTGCAGAAATTTGATAGGATATATATCTGAAAATATTAGGGCATGACTCTTTCAGTCTGGGCTAGGCTGACCAGTACCTGGGATAGAAACAAGGTAACTTCACCAGCTAGATTGTGTTTCAAGCCGGAAGGATGGCTGCCCCAAACGTGGTTTAACAGCTCCATTGCCTCCAGCCGCGAAGACTCCTTGATGCAGCTGTGTCCGACATTCAAGTCAAGTCGGGGCATGAGTGACCTCACCATATCTAACAGAATGTCAGCTCCTTGTAAGTTTATCCTTGTGGACTTTTTTTTTTTAAAAAACAGTGTTTGCTGACACACAGCCTTCATTAAGCCCCCACAAACTCAGATAATAGCAGGAAACTCTGTCCAGATAAACCCAGTATGGGGAGAATGAGACGCAGTCAATTAAATCATTAACAGATATTTGAAATGCCTTTATAATGGGGCTCCCTGCAGCCCGCACACAAAATTAAAAGGGAACCCATCTTATCTTGTCTGTGCCTCATGTTGGGGCCAAAAGAGTCTCTCTTGAACTCCCTATGTTTATAGATGGCAAGGAGGAGGTTTATTTGAACTGGCTTTGCTTTGAGTTTGTGTGGGTTTTTTTTTTTTTTTTTCCCTCTCCACCGCAGCATATATCCTTCGAGTTTCTGCATTGCCAGGCCTGGTTTTTCCTCTCTGTAGCAGGACCAGAGTTTATCACTCTCATTTCTGGATAGTGTTAACGCCACTCTCACTTCCTGTCTGCCAAACAATCCGAACAGTCACCAGAGTTCTGCAGGTTACAGGCCATGTGGGGAATTTTACCTGAAATAACTAAAATAAAATAAAATAAAATAAAAACAACCACAAGATGTTCATGCCGTTTGGAGAGAAATACTCGTGTAAGTTAAACACATACCCATCAAAAACATAGGATGAGCAGATCAGCCTCGTGGCTTGTGCAAGGGGAAAGAGCTGTGTAAGGGGCAAGTCTGATGCCCTCCCACCTTTGTCTAGAGACGGTGGACAGTGCAGCCCCACTGGAGGGAGCCAGCCAGGGTCAGTGGCCCTCTCATTGGTCTCAAGTGTCAGAAGGCTCGAGAGCGCTGATGAAAGCCCGAGCTGCAGAACTATCTCCGGCATGTCTGATTGGGTTGAGTATGGGTAGGGGGAGTCCTGGGAATGTATATTCCATGAATTCCTGGGTGATCCTGGTGCTTGCAAGACCTGGGAGTGCATTCTGAGCACCAGTGACAGAAGATGAGAAACACAAGGGCTTTGTCAACTGAGGTCAAAGAGAGGAGGTCCAAAATCTCATGCTTTATTTCTCTCGTCCCATCCAAGAGAGAAAACATCTCAGGAAAGAGTCAGTAATCATTCCCTCCCCACCACGCACCTACTTTTCACGAAGTTTCATTTCTTTCCATGGTTTCTGTTACCTGAGTTTATGACCTGGAAATATGAAATGGAAAGTTCCAGAAGTAAACACTTCACAGGCTTTTAAATTGCATGTCATTCTGCGTTGCATAATGAAATCACACAGCATCCCTCTATTTACCCAGGACATGCCTCATCCCATTATGTAGCATGATCATGCTCTATACACCGTATACCCATTAGTCATGTAAAAGCTGTCTAGGATATCATATCAACTGCCATGGTATCATAGTTTTGTGTGTTCAAGCCTCTCTTGTTTTACTTATTAATGACTGAAAGCACAAGCAATTTGGATATGCCAAAAAGAAGCCATAAAGTGCTTCTTTTATGAGAAACAAAACCCAAATAACTCTATGTAGAAGTTTCTAGATCTATAGTACAATGAGAATAAGGCATATACATATAACTTCTATTCTTGTATATTATAATGCTAATTTATTTTACTAGCTATTGTTATTAATCATTTAGTGTACATAATTTGTAAGTTAAAGTATACGTAGGAAAACCATAATAGATGCAGGGTTGGACACTGTGTGTGGTTTCAGCCATTTATTGTGTTTCTTAGACTGGACCCCACATGGCAAAAAGAGAACTAGCTTAATTTTGTTGTTTTAAGTGGGAGCACAGAAATCCCAGGACTTATAGACTAGAAAAGAAAATTACTGGACAAGTGAATTCTCTCAGCTTGTTAGACCTTATGGTGTCAGACGAGAATTCTTCTCAAGAGTGGGATTCTCTGGGAGAACTAATTAGACCTTAGGTAGGAAGAGGCCACTGTGGTACTTGTGGCACCGTCAAATAGAATCCTGGGGTTGGTAATGCCTCATTTTCTCTATCTCTCATTTTATGGGGGCGAAGGTTGGGCAATACTGTGGATTGAACTCGAGGCCTCTTGCACCAGGGGCAAGCAAGCTACCACTGAGCTACAGCCCAGCCCTCTGCTCTGTTTTTCCCAGTCACCTCTCAGCTCCTCACCCCTTCATGCCTGCTTCGATCAATGGCACCTCCCTCTCTAAATAAGCGCCCTCTGTTCCATAGAGCGGCTGATTCTCATCCTTACGATTCACTCTAACAATTTATCTGTCCTCATGTCAGTGTTTGTTTTATTTTAATGTCTGACAGTATGTAGGTTTAATATCTGGCTTCATTTGTAGGAACTGGCACTGGAATCCTTTGCCATGCCTCAAACACATTAAACGCAAGTCTGTTCAGGTTGTGTAAAACAAACTGCTGTCTTGGATGATCAATCCTCTGCCATTCAAAACTGTTTCTGGGATGTATTTATGAACAAAGCAAAGCCCATGGGCGTTTCCCCTAACCAGAGTTTCTAAATGGAAGGAGTGAAGCTGTGCACAGTGGAGGAAGCAACAGGAGTGCCTGCCACTGCCTGATCACCTTTCTGAACCTGAGCTGGGGAATTACTGGGGACAGTCAGACTCCAGGGACTTTGGTGCTTCTCAAACTGGGGTCTGCCCCCCCCCCCATGAATTATTTTTCTGGAGAAGTTTGAAAGGAACCTACAGAGCACAAATTGTTCAATATCTTTAATAATCCAAAGTACGTCAGCAAGTATTGGGAAAACATCGTATTCTGAAGTCGCAGGTAAAGATCGGATCCAGGGCTAGATAAAAATGCAGGTGTTGCTGCCTGAGGCTTAGACTCTGGAAAGAGAGAATCAGATTCGCTCCGGGGAAGCTTTTTTCTGTTTGTCCTACTTTGCTTCTCCGTTGCTGTTCTTTACAAAAACAAAACAAAACAAAACAAAACAAAAACAAACAAAAAACAAAACAAAAACAAAAAACCCTGACAAGTCAGAGGAGGAAACAGTTGATTTCATTTTGCAGTTTCTAGGTCACAGTTCATCATTGAGGGAAGTCAGGGCAGGAATTTAAGTTAGGAACCTGGAGGCAGGAACTGTTAGAATCTGTAGAGGGGTGCTGCTCACTGGCTTGCTTTTCACGGCTTGCTCAACCCACCTGTGGCACAGCTCACAGTGGTCCTACTCCTCTAACATCAATCATGAGTCAAGAAAACACGCCCACAGACATACTTACAGGCCAGTCTAAGGGAGGCGTTTTCTCAATAAAGGTTCCTTCTTCCCAGATGACTGTAGAGTCAAGTTGACAGAAAACTAACCAGCATATTGTGCAGAGGAAAAGAGAGTGAGGGAGAGAGGGAGACAGAGACAGAGACAGAGACAGAGACAGAGACAGAGACAGAGACAGAGACAGAGACAGAGACAGAGACACAGAGAAGTGGGACAACAGACTCACCCCTGTATCTGCCTCTTGGCTTCAGTGACCCTACCAGGGATCTTTGCTTCTTTCTGTTCCTCGTCTTTGAACTTGCACTTTGTCCCTGCTTCCTTTTTGTGGTCCCCTTAGAGTCAGGGCTGCCACGTTCTGGCTTTCCTTTCCGGTCTCTGAAGGGATCCACAAGTGGAGCCAATTGCGGTCCCGTATACCTGTCTTAAAGAGTCTCACCCATAATGACACAAGTTGCCCGTGCTTCCTCAAACACATGCTCAAAAGGATAATTGTGGTTTCTCAGTTACAAGCTCGATGTGAGGTGACAGCTTAGTGGTCAGCCCGGCTGTATCTGAAGTTAAAATTAGCTACGCTTGTCTGCACGTGCCCTTCCCAACCTGAGTTGTTCGGCTCCACCTTCTCCTAGCCGATTTAGTTTCTCTCCCTGTGGCTTCCATCCTGGGGTCTCCTGGGAAACAGCTTCTCTTGCCTTTAGGAGTTTGCCAAGCTGAAGTGTGCCAAGCCGGAGAGGTCTAGCTTCTCAGAGTCACCTCTGTGGTGGATTGCAGGGACCACTGTAATGGTGGAGAACACCCCTTTTCTCCTCACGGAGGGCAAGTATTTCTAAACTCTGTTTTTGCCTCTCTGCTGGGTCATTCTTTTTTTTTTTTTTCCCCTCTAGATTTCGCTGGAGGTAAATGCTCTGTGTATAATACTGAGTGGGTATTGTTGTGTAAACAGAAGGAAGACAGGAAGAAACAGAATGTGGAGGGAGGTCTGTGGATCTGGGAGTCATTAGGAACTGTGCGGTTTCCAACGCCACCCTTCGATTCCAAAGGTCACACTTAGGATCAAAGCATAAGGCTCCAAGGCTCTCCCCGAAGGAATATTTCCACAAGTTTGAAAAGTCCTGACTTGAAACCCCTCCACTGTTTGCTGTCCACGTGTCCAAATGCTCACCCATTTGTAGGCCACCCTGAGCTTCCCTTTGGGAAATGTGGTCTGTGTTTGTATCAGGGAAGGCTACCTGCATGGGAGGCAGGCTGGGGAGGAGGCTGGGTCAGCATGAGCTTATAGGAAGGGGAAAGCTTGCAGATTTTACAGAATGTACTTTCACCATGGTGTTGCTAAGATTCCGGGTGCAACTTTTTGGAGTCTGTAGGTGAATATAGCCCTGAATTCTGGCAAATCCTGTTCAAGGCAGTACTCAGCAACATGTTCTTCCTCAAGTGAATAAATCAAATCAGCTTGAGATAAATATTGTGAAGGTTCGGAAATGACTGTGCCAATGCTTTTTGTTAATTGAAATGTATTATATTTATTTATTTGTGTACGTGGTGGCTGGGGAATGCATGCACACATGTGAGTGTGCTCACGCCATGCACATATGTGGAATTGACTCTTCTCTTCCACCACATAGAGCCGGAGGATCGAAATTTACCATCCAGCTTACTGGCATTCGCCTTTATCCACTAAGATGCCTTGCTGCCCCCCAGAACTTTCTTTTTTTTTATTTTCGAGACAAGGTTCTTATTTACCCTAGGCTGGCCTGAACTTGCTTCCTAGCTGAAGCTGGCCTTAAACACCTGACCCTCTTACCTCTATCATCTCAGGACCTGGATTCTAGTGTATCCTAGTGTGCCTGGCTACGAACCAAACTTCTGTCCCCAAGGATTTACTTTCTGGTGTTCTAGGAACTGAGGTTAGAGAATATGTGGGTACAGCAAGAAGACGGGAGAAAAGACAGAGGAGAGAAAAGAACGGGGTTCTGTGACGATGATAAACAGCTGGAGTGGTAAACCACCTGGTGTGGGGTGTAGGGAACGAACGGTAAGCAAAGTTGGAAGGCGGGACCTTGTGCCTGCTCGGGGAAGGTGGCTGCAGATAGGCAGATGGAAGATCACATTTCTTACTGTTGAAGTCTGAGCTGTTTGTGGCATGAGCAGTTTGTACACTTACTGAAGGATGTGTGTCCTTCATGGTTGAACTAAAACCCTAAAGGCTCTTTTAGGTTAGTCTATAAGCTAGAAAGAACATCACCAATGTTGGGGCACCTCCTCCTCCACACACCCTTGAGGCGCACTGGATCCCCTCCTCCACACAATGTCGGGGTGTACGTCATCCTCTCCTCCACACAATGTTGGGGTGTACGGCATCTTCTCCTGCACACAATGTTGGGATGCACAGGTTGCATCTCCATGTGCTGGCTGTCCTCTGGTGCTGCCTACATCTTGGGTGAGAACCATGTGGAGCCAAGAGTAGTGGCTGGAGGGGAGACACACCTGGGTGAATTCTGTATCATCTCCATCTTAAGAGCCAGTGTGGAGCCCGAGCCTAGCTGCTTCCACTGCTCGCTGGTGCCTGGCTCCGTGGAGGCAGAGTGAATTGCTTCTCACTTATTTTTCCAGGCTTCATCGATACGCTTCTAAGTCATTGTCTTCGCATCCTCACCCTATTTTCTTGAGCCTTTCCTGCAGAGGAAAACCGATACACGACCCTTCCACTCTGCCTAAATGTTGGCAGATGCCTTATAAAGAATTATAAAACATATATTTGGCACGTCAGCTGAGGCTCTGTTGTGACAAGCTGTTTAAATTGAATAAACTTTTCTCTTTGAATATGGGTTTTGTTGTATTTGTATTGTGCCTTTCACTGGCTACTTTCCTTGTAAACTCCAGCCCCTCTCCAAAAAAAAAAAAGAAAGAAAGAAAGAAAGAAAGAAAGGGAAGAAAAGAAAAGAAAAAGAAAAAAGAAAGAAAGAAAAAAGAAAGAAAAAAGAAAGAAAGAAGAGAGAAGAAAGGAAGGAAGGAAGGAAAAGACAGGTAGGAATGAAGGATGGAAGTAGGCAGAAAGGGAGGCAAGAGAAACCCAAGAAGGAAGGAGACAGAAAAGAAGGGGGAAAGGAAGAGAGAGGGAAGTGAGCATAAAGGAAAGGAGGAAAAAGGGAGGGAAGAAAACAAGAAGAAAAGCAAGGAAGGAAGGAAGGAAAAAAGAAAGAAGGGAAGGAAGGAAAGGAAGAAAGGAAGGAAGGAAGAAAAGAAGGAAAAGAGTTGACTTACTATTTAGGAGAAATACAGAAGGGCAAAGTCAGCAATCTCCGAGAGAAGCTGTGTGAACTCTGAACCATGTATACAGTGGTGGATGAGGAAAATGTGAACCTGGAAGTCCAGACTCCACAGTCTGTCTGCAGCACTCAAGTGGCTGAGGATCCAGCAACTCACAGAACCTGGTAGGAATCGCAACAGAAACAGGCACGCTCACACACTGGCTCATGTTCTCTGTCGTGTTGTTTTGGCATTTCATCATAATTCACCAAGGGTAAGATACTAACCACTCGCAATCAATATCACACACTTCGAGGTTTGTCTTTGACAAGGTAGGCGCACCCCCCTCAGTGGTGACACCCTCTCACCTCTTCCTCAATTATTAGTTTTTGGACAATAGTGTTAACAGTGTAGCCTGTAGCTACAGTGATCTGACACTCCTGGGACTGAGCTCAGCTTAGCCAAAGTTCCTTATTTATAAAGAAAGGCAGTGGATCTTGAGGGGCTGTGAGGTTATGTGGTTATGTTTCCCATCAAGGAGTTTACCTTAGCTAGAGCTGACTCTTAGCAGGAGGCCATCAGTCTCTTTCACATTTATACAAGGGACAGCATCCAGGCCAGCAGCCAGTTGAGCAAGGATCTGCATTATATAAAGTTCCAGCATCCAGGAAAACATTTGCATGCAGATGGGCACTGCTGTGTGTGTATAGATCTACAGACTTTTTTTTCTTTTTAAATTTATCTTCCTCTCTTCTGAAAGCAGAGCTTAAGATACAAACTTGCATGCGAACGCTTTATCTGAAAAGTGGTCCCAGAAAAGAGGAGTAAGTGATGGAAGGAGCAAAGCAGAGAGAGGCACAGGCCAGTGGAGGGGTTTATCACCGAGCCAATCAGCAGGCAGGTGACTGGCGCTCTACCCCCAGGGAACTCCAAAGGAGCCTTAGGAATTGTACACCAGGCATGCATCTGCTAAGCATACAGAAGACCTACCCTCTCTCTCTTGAAACAGCCAAGGGACCCTGACTCACGTGTCCATCTTGGATATCTATGATCAATTGCACCCCACACCAGGGCACCAGAGAACCTCCAGGGCAGAAGGTGAGAGGTTGGGGTTAGGTCAGACTGCCCTTGAGTAAGGCCAGACCGAGCCAGCTTGTCAAAGTGTAGTCTGGGGTAGGAGCGTGACAGAAAAGATCTGAAGTTTCACATGTACAGGAGTGTCTGACACTAGGCTCCATCTAATGAATGCCATCAGAGGTACTTAATGTCACCATCACAGCCTGCCTTCACCAAGACTTCAAACCGGTTGGACATAAACACTCTGCCACCTTCCTTGGTCTGGAAGAGATCTTTGCTTTCTGGTGGGAGTCTGTATTGTAATATTTCTGCTACATTCATACAGTTCTGACCCTAATATTGGCCTAATATAGAAGTTACTTCTTCAGCCCTTTCCAAAAATTGACATACTTTTACATAGAGTAAAATCACCGATTTTCAAGGGTTCTGTTTCATTCACCTTAACAAATGCACATAATGCAGAACCCACATTCCAGCAAGGTAGAAAACATGTTAACCACCCCCAAAAGTGTCCTTCTCCTTTCAAATCTGTCCCAGTTACCACCTCTCAGGCAATCAACAATTCAGTACCCATCCCCACTCTGTGTGTGTGTGTGTGTGTTTATAGGAATACTAGGACACTAGTTTGATTTCTGCCACCATATATTATTTTTCTGATGTTGAAACTATGTATAAATACACAAATGGAATGGTATAAATGAGATTACCTGATACATACTATTTTGTGTCTGCTTATATTCGGTATGGCATTTTTTTCTTCAGCACTCGACACTATGTCTTGGAAATCCACACTGTCTCGTGTCCCTGCAATTTGAATCTTTTTGCTGCTGCGCGGCATTCTATTGTATGACTCTCTCCCCAATTAACTTCCTTATTACTGCTGACTGACACTTGGGTGGTGTCCAGCCTGTGCCTGTCTGAATGAAGCTGCTATGAGCACATCTTACTGTGGAGATGCCTTCCTGTTTCCCAGTGCCTAGGAAACCTCTGGGTCATAGGAAAGAAGTATGGTTAGCACATCCCTTATCTGAAGTGCTTGGGAACAGATGAGCTTCAGATTTTGGAGGTTTGGAGTTTTGTTGTTGTTGTTTATTTTGATTATTATTATTATTATTATTATTCGCACAAACCTTGGCTGAGCACATCTAATCCAAAACTCTGAAACCTCAACTTCCAAACTTAAGTTTAAGAAAGTTAAATTGGTCTAATAAAAGTGGTTCTATGCGCCCCTCTCAGGCTGCGTATGAGATTACCTACAGTCCGTTATCCCTCCGATACCAAGTGTCTTCAGTCTTTTCCTTTCCACCGTCCTGGTGGGCATGTGGCGGTGTTCTATTGAGGTTGTACCTGTGTTCATGTGTAGTGGGGGCAGAGGTTGTAGAGTCCCTGCTTTTCCTTCCCCCTCCCCCCCTCCACAGTTTTCTTTGAGCATGGAGTTTCCTGATCCAGCCCGGGGCTGGTGGGCAAGCCCTGGGCATCCTCGTCTCTCTCTTACTCCACAGTGCTGGAGTATCGGTTGGCACCACTACAGTGAACATGTATCCGGATTTTAGGGAATTGAGCTTGGATCCTCATGCCTGCATGGCAAACACTTTACTGACTGAGCCATGGTCTTCTGTTTTAGTTTTAATTTACCTTTTCTGGCAATTTCAGAGTTCCTATGCTCATTGGACATTTGGGCATTTTCTTTAGTAAGGTGTCTGTTTGGATCTTTTGCTTCCATTTTTATTGGGCTGCTTGCCTTTCTGCCACTGAGTTGTAGGCATTCTTATGCATCCTAGAATCAAGCCTTCCCAGTTCTAAGTGTGGCAAGTGATCTATTTTCACCTGGAGCTAGCTTATTTGTCTGCAGTATCTAGCAATAAGAAAAAAAAAATGTAAGTATTCGAGTTTACCCACCAATTGCTGCTTCCTTTGATGTCCGTGGCTTTCTATGTCCTCCCTAATCTCTGCCTCCCCCAAGGTCATAAAGATACATCCCCAAGTCTTCTCCTGTGAGTTCTATATTTTTATGAGGCATATGCTGGATTGTTCTGTGTAACTATACCGGCTTAAACTTCTTGCCAAGAAAAGTTGGTAGCTGGTACTTTCATTACCTGTGAGTTCTGATAGATCACAGTACCCCTGGTGACGAGTTATAGAGACCTTTGAAACTTCCACAAAGCTTCATTAATAGGGGATGGCTTCAGGAGAGAGAAAATGGCTCTTTGCATTTATTTTGGGTGATGATGCTGTTTGGCTAATTCCAGCCCACATACGCTTGTCACCATGTACAGGGTCGCTCTGCTGTGGAAACCTGACTTATGTTAAATGCCTGTGTTGACACTTCTCTTCAGAAATGAATGGTCTTTTCTTTAACTGGTGGCTGCTGACTTTGTGGGGGCTGCCAGGTCATTAAAATGATGTTTGTTTGAATTTGGCAGAATGAAAAGTTGGACTTATATTTACATTTTTCTGTTTTCACTACTCACGCCTCTCACAATACTCTTTTGATTCCATGAAGCAGACATTATAAAAAGGATACAGTTCAGCAGAGGTCCACAGCCCGTTTCTGGTCTGCTGTGCACAGTGACTCTTTGCAGAAGGCAAATAACTGGGAGGAGTGTCTTCTGGCTTTGTTGCATAAACTGATGCTGAAAATCAAGCTCGCCACGAGCTTTTATACACACGCAGAGAACATCTCAGCCTCCGGGGAAAGGTTGATAGCTTCAGAGCGCTTGAACTCAGCCGCTTAACTCTCAGCCTGATTCTCAGCCTTCCTCTGTGTTTTTTCTCTCTCAGCCTGTTTTCTAGTCCGTACGATAGAGACAGGAAGTCATAGGTAGAATAGTACATGAATAGGCGGAGCCGTACCCCTGGGCAGTCAGTTCTCTAAGTCTTCTTAGTTTAGTAGTTGCGGTGCCTAATCTCCCCTTTGGGCCCAATTTGTTGATTTAATTCTTGAGACTTTCAGGGGGGGTGTTGTTCTCCAGGGGCCCTCTTCTAGAAAGTCGATCTGGAATCCAAACTCCTTTACTCTTATCTGCCATCTTACTCAGAGATTTATAGTCAGCAGGACAGGGAAACATGCTGAGCAGGGCAGCACGTTCTGTGTGAGCTGCTGCTCACACTGCATGTCCTGCAGGGGTGCTGGGAAAAGGCGGTGGGGCGGTGGGAGTGGTGGTGGTGGGTGCAGCACTTATCATTTGCCCTGGTGTTCTCATGACTTCCAGATTTGCCTCATGGTTCTCTCTGTGTTCCATGATGTTCAAATGAGGCTACATGTTAAAGAACATTGGGGGTTGTGTTATATGTAACAGGATCATATTGCTCTGTAGTCTACAATAAGACATGTGCTTATTCAGATAGAGTTGCTCTGTGTGTGTGTGTGTGTGTGTGTGTGTGTGTGTGATCTGAAGTAAAAGCAGCTGTCAAGGCTGTCCCACATATGTGTGTGTGCATCTGTCCAGACTAGAGGTCAACCTTGGATGTCATTTCTCAGTCACTTGCCACCCTTTTTTCTTCCCCATTGATAACATGCTCCAATATATTCATATACACTTTTATAATTTGCTATACATGTATAATTTTTAAAAAGTATGATTTTTATATTGTGATCAATTCAATCTCCTACTTCCTTCCCTGCCAGCCCCCACGCTCCTCTACCAGGCGAGGGAATCCTATTTTCCTTGGGAGATGTGAACTGTTATTCTCCAAATAGCCTAGGTCAGTTGGCCAGTGAGCTCCAGGGAACCTGCTGACTCTGCCTCCCTAGAACTAAGATTTTGAGCCACTATGCCCGGCTTTTTCTATGGCTTCTGGGATTAACTAAGGTCTTCCAGCTACATAGCAACCACAGTTATCAATTGTGCTATCCCCCCCCCCCAAGACTAATAGACAAGATTCTACATGCTTTTCTTTTTGCATTAACAGCATGGGCAAATGATTTTTTTCTTTTTTGAGTCTCTCTACAGAACATCAAACTTGCTACACCCCTGAGCACTGGACTGTGTACCAACACACCTACTTCAAACCACGCCAGATGGGACCACGCAGGATTGAGATCATGTTGTGGCAGGTGAGAGATTTGGATTGTAGATTTTAAAAGAAATACAGGGGCCTATAGAAATGGGAGCTGTCTGCCACCGGGCCCTTCAGTGGTACCCTGACCATAATTAAGGCATCTTCAAGGAATGATTTTGCTTGTGGAAAGCTTGGTGCTGAACCTTCCTTGCTCAGCCTTCCCAGGACTCCCAGCAATCTTGTCTGTATTATTGATTTGTTTAGCAAAACCACTACTCAGAAAGAGTACAAAGGCTGGCTTCAATGCAGCCCAGGCCAAATTATTATAATTCTGGAATGAGTGGAATCTGACCTAATGAGGTTTTATTTTGCTTTGCCCTAGAGGTTTCTACGTAGTATTAGGAAAGGGGAAAAATGTTTTATTTTTTAAAAAACACACACACAACTTTCATTGTGTTCAAAGTTGGAGTCAGAGGATAAGTCAATAAAGGAACTCCCGGGTACAATGAGGTTTCTGTTGTTAATTTTACTGTTCAAGGCATTTTACTCTGAAAAACTGCCGTGCCTCCCCCCATCTCTATTTGCCTCATTTAGCTTTGAGCTTAGAAGTGCAAAGCCTCTGTCTTTGTTAAGAATTCCTTGTTTGATTCTGCCAAGGCTAACCATGGTGGTTCGGGCTCCATCCTTCCTTGTTGGACAGCATTATCTGTACATCAGTGGTTATGCACCTAGCCATAAACTGGAGAAGTTTCCATAGCCCTAGTGATTGTTACTGCTCCATCTTCAGAGCACCACATGTTCCTGGGTTTGGCAGATAAGGACACCGTCAGTCACCTTCCTTTTTGGCATTTCTTTCTTTCTTTTAGGTTAAGGGTCTTTGGCTACCTTTGGACTCTCTATAGGACTGTCAATCAAGGTGCCTTGCTCCCTGCTGATCAAGCTAGGAGCTCAAGACCACATGAGGGCAGTTTGAATGACCTCTCCTGGAAACCTGTACATGGACCCTTGAGTATATTGGGTATGTTGATTCTGTGTAAGAGTTGCCCACTAAGAATCTGCTACCTAGATTCTGCCAGTCCTCTGACTCCTCCACCTTTATACCTACTGTGCCTCTTTTGTTTTTAATTCCATCTGCTCCATTCTCCCCAGTAATTTCTCTTTTTACTAGGTTGGTTTTTGTTGGTTTCTGTTACCTGGTATGAGATGTTATTTATACATAGAGAATTTCAGCTAGATGAATTGACTTAACATGCATTCTAATGGAGACCTGAAGGATTGGCCTAGCTCCTTTACCCTATTTCCTCTGTCTAAAGTGATCAAGGGGACCATCAACTAAAGACTGAAACTATTTCCTCTGCACAGTCCCCCAATCACAATATGTAAGTTAATACATGACGAGAACCTTCCTTATTAAAGATTTGTAAGCCAGCCCCCATCAACTAGCACTCTGCCCAGGATCTCTCTGGGCACCTTGGGCCCAAAGTGCTTGAAACACAGTTTCCCCCCAAGTTTGTCTTCTAGAGACCCAGACAAAGGAGAGAGCAATGAAAGAAGTCCTTGTGTTTATCTTGTTTTCATTTGTCACCTGACATTCTTATCTGAAAAGGGCTATCCACTAGAGCAATTTGAGGATATATCCTAGAAAAAAAGCATCTTTCATCTACCTGACTACTCATCGCTAAAACTGCATTTTTTTTAATTTAAAAAAAAAAAGTGAGCAAACTAAAATGATTCTCGGTACCCCCCAAACAGTGCCCATTAATATGTTGTCTTGGTTCCTTTTCCAGTGCATCTTAGTATGGTTTTTCTAGTATTGCACATAGATTTTTTTTTTATAACTTCCCTGTTCACTTAAAAAACATTGCACAATAATGCATGGTTGTGCAATACAGCCTCCACAGCCATCTTCTAAAGGGCTGCCTGTTATTTGCCTAAGTGGCCATTCAATATCTACTCAGCTATTTTCCTGGACGTTTAGACAGGGCTGAGTAAATAGAAAAACACCCTGATTCTCACATTTACATTTTCCTGGGAAGGAAAGGATGTAGCCGGCACTGAGGCTGGCATTGGTCGGGACTTTATAACGTGTTTGCTTCATTTGCTACTAGAGACAGGAGTACGAAGATAGGAATGTTCGTCAGAACATAAATATCTGGATTCCTAACTCAGTGGGAAGCTTTCAAAGTCCAAATTTGATGCTTGCCCAGGAAAGCATGGAAGGACAATAGATTTCTTTGTGCATGCACTCTTAGCCTGGAGGCTTGCTACATTTTTTTTTTTTTTAATAATTTGTCTTTAATTTCTACCATTGAGTTTATTGGGTTTCAGTTTTGGATCTCAATCCCCTTGGATTTATTTCTGCTGCTGCTGCTTCTATATTTCAGCAAAAAGTGATTGTGTTTGGGTTTCCATTTTTGGAGGGCGATCCTTGGTCTGAAATGTTTTCATTTATTTTATTTTAAAATTACAAAGCCATTTCTAGTTATATTTGGTTTTGCAATTCATTCCTCCCTCTGTTTCACAAAAACCATAAAACCCACATTGTCTAAAAATGCTGTGTTGAGCAAAATGGCTTCAGTCCTCCTTGGAGAGCAGGAAAGGACAGAGCCAGCATATGTTATAAACAATTCCAGGGAGATCTCTGCTTTCCCAGAACTGGCTTTAGTCAGGGGCTGCTGACCACTTGTGAGATCTCAGTGGGGTCGCTGACTCCGGGCCCTACTTGACCCTGACTCTGGAGGTCATGTGGGCATCTGCCCACATCACGGCCACATCCTCTTTGCTCTCAGCCTGGCGCCCTCTCCTCCTGCTGCTCTGGGCCCCCGCTGTTATTTTTGAAGGATCTAAGCCATTAAAAACCAAGACTTTGGATTCCTGAATGAACATTTTTAACATTCAAGCTGGAGGCTTCCTGTCACGAAAGCGCAGGCTCAGTGGATTCTGAGCATTCTGCGATGTGAACCTTTCCTTTCCGGATTGATTAAACGCCCAGGTTCTCTTGACTGTAGCATTTGCTCTCCCATGCCCATGCTTTGTAAACTCTCCCAGCAGGTTATTTTTAGCAGATTATAACAAGCCTTTCATTTTACAATCTCAGAGAAACTCAAGTAGGATGTGTGGATTTTCTGGGTTTTCTTTTCTTTTGCTTTTTGCCTGGGTATTCAGCCGAGGACCAGGCAGGCTGCAGCAGACAGGGGCCTGCTTCACCCGGACTCCTGCTTTGGTGGCAGGTGGGTCCCAAATCATCGGGCCAAACATACTTCCCCTGTGTGAAGGGAACAGGTGTTAATATCTGCCTCCGTGTCTGTGGCGACTGCGGTCCTAACTTGACTTGAAAGAGAATTTTGAGAAAGTCGGAGCCTTCTTCCTACACTGGAACTAATTCAAAGGGCTCCCTGCTTCTGCATCCTCTCCTACTAGGAGGCGACAGAGGGGAGAAATATGCCTATCAACACAACCCTCGTGCTCTTGAGTTACAAAAAGCATCCTAGTTGGACCCCAGGTGACAAACACATACACTGCCCTTTTTGGAGGCATCTGTGGAAACTGGGACCCTGACAAGAGTCTCTTCTCTGTGTGTGATAGAGTGCTTTTGTTTGTTTTCTCAACCCCGCCCTTCCTCTTTGTCAAGGATTGTTTGCCAAGTGAACCGATCAACCCTTAAGTATTAAGTTGTCATTGGAAAGTGTCTCAGTGTGAGAGTGACTTTCCTCATAGCTGTGACCAAATTCTTGACAGAACAACACAAGGGAGGAAGGGAGCTATAAGTACTCTTGGGTCACATCTTAAGAAGAGATTAGGTACACCACAGTGCAGAAGGCCCAGAGGCAGGAGTGGGGAGGGGGAAGCCGGGGTGGGGTGTGAGGGTGGGGAACTGGCCTGTCAGTGGGAGGCTGCCTGAAGCAGTCAAGAAGGCTGGTGCTCACTGTGATTTTTCTGTTTTATTCCATTCAGGCCACCAGCCAGTAGGATGGGGCCAGCCACATTCAGGACAGGTTTCCTTCTGCTGTTAAACCTTTCTGGAAACACTTTATAGGCATACTCAGAAATATGTTTCCATGGTGACTCAAAATCTTGTTATTTTGACAATGAAGATCAACCACCACACTGATTCTAAGAGAGGGAACAGCACCATGTTGGATCGGTCTGAGGTGTTGGATTGGTCTGAGGATGTTCATAGGCATTCTGTTGGATTGGTCTGAGGATGTTTATAGGTATTCTGTTTGATTGGTCTGAGCATGTTCATAGGTATTCTGAGGATCTTCTTTCCCAGAAGATCCCTGTATCCACTTCCAGAACTGCTGTAACAAATTACCACAAACTAGGAGGCTTAAAACTACAGAAGGTTACCCCCTCACAGTTCTGGAAGTCGTTAAGTCCAAATTCAAGGGGAATGATGAGCCCTCTGGCCTTCTGAAGGCTCTAAGGGACCCCCTGGCCCCACCTCCTCTGGCTTCTTGGGTTCTTTGACTATTGACAGCATCTCCTCATACTCTGCCCTCACATAGACTTCTCCTCTCTGTCTTACCTTGTACTTCTTATAAGTTTGAGGTTAGAGTTAGAGACATTCATGAAATTCAGGACCACTTGAGACACTTGACTAAATTACATCTGCAAAGATTCCAATAGGGCCATACTAACAGACTCTGGACATATTTGGGGGGATTATTATTCGGCTCCCCTATAGTGAGCCATGCGGAACAAATGAAACTTGAGGTGTTAACAGCCTGTAGCTATTGGCTGGATTGGATCCGAGCGCTGCCAAGTACATAACCAAGGGCAGGCTGGCCTCATACCTCTTTCCCTTCCCATCTACTCTCCAAGAATGGATCTATCTATATCACAGCTCCTCCATCTGGGACTCAGGGAACATCATGGGAGAGGCGTGGAAAGATTCAAAGAGCCAGAGGGCCAGGAAGTCTATTGGGAAAGTCTTTCCCTAGAAGTGGCTACAATAACAAGGCTGGACCAATAGCAACACTAATGGACAAAGGGAATTTTTTTCTCGAGGTCCTGTCCCTGAGCAGAAAACTACAGACAGCTAATGAGTGCTAGGGAAAGGAAAATTAGCTTCTCCCAGGGGTTAACTCTCATCAGTTGTCTAACACAGAGCGATGAAACCATATACACATGCACAACAAAAACAGACCGAGCAAATTGTATTTATATACATTTGTACATACATAGGTATCTGCACAGTAATAATATTCAAGGGGAAAAGACTCTGTTAACCTGAGGAGCTCTATGAGAGGGGTTTGAGAGGAAGCGTTTAGGAGGGGCTGGAGGAAGGAAAGGAAAGGGAAGTTATGGAATTCTACTTCAATTGAAAAAAATTATAAATAAGGCTGCTATGGATGTAGTGGAGCATGCGTCCTTATTACCAGTTGGATCATCTTCTGGGTATATGCCCAGAAGAGGTATTGCTGGATCCTCTGGTAGTAATATGTCCAGTTTTTTGAGGAACCACCACACTGATTTCCAGAGTGGTTGTACTAGCTTGCAATCCCACCAGCAATGGAGGAGTGTTCCTCTTTCTCCACAACCTCGCTAGCATCTGCTGCCACCTGAATTTTTAATCTTAGCCATTCTGACTGGAGTGAGATGGAATCTCAGGGTTGTTTTGATTTGCATTTCCTTGATGACT
>NC_034590.1:99455242-99459149 GCF_900095145.1 Mus pahari | reverse complement strand
CAGCTATTAAAAACAATGAATTTATGAAATTCTTGGGCAAATGGATGTATCTGGAGGATATCATCCTTAGTGAGGTAACCCAATCACAAAAGAAGTCAATAGATTTGCACTCACTGATAAGCGGATATTAGCCCAGAAACTTAGAATACCCAAGATACATTTTGCAAAACACAAGAAAACCAAGAAGGAAGATCATATCCCATCATCAGCCACCAAACCCAGATACTATTACACATGCCAGCAAGATTCTGCTGAAGGGACCCTGATATAGTGGCCTCTTGAGAGGTGATGCCAGTGCCTGGCAAACACAGAAGTGAATGCTCACAGTCAGCTATTGGATGGAACACAGGGCCCCCAATGGAGGAGCTAGAGAAAGTATCCAAGGACCTGAAGGGGGCTGCAACCCTGTAGGTGGAACAACAATATGAACTAACCAGTACCCCCTGAGCTCATGTCTCTAACTGCATATGTAGCAGAAGATGGCCTAATTGGCCATCATTGGGAAGAGAGGCCCCTTGGTCTTGCAAACTTTATATGACCCAGCGTAGGGGAATGGCAGGGCCAAGAAGTGGGAGTGGGTGGGTCGGGGAGCAGGGGCGGGGGAAGGGTATAGGGAACTTTCGGGACAACATTTGAAATGTAAGTAAAGAAAATATCTAATAAAAAAAAAAAGTTAAAAAAAATTTTTTTTAAAGAATTGGAAATGGGCACCACATTCTTCTGCGGCTTTCCCTGCAGTCTGCGTTGCCTGTTCTAACACAGAGGATGTCTTCCTCAAAGATATGGGCTGCCTGCATTACCCACTATTTGTGAATCTGTAACTGGAGGATATTGCCTTCTTACTTAATAAGCCGTTACTTAGTTACACGTTAATTATTTCTGTAGAGACGGTGGTGTGAAAAGTCTGTTTTGTCTCAGGATTTGAACTGGCCTCCCCACAGACGGAACAATGGCGTCACTTTTCTTTTTCTGTGATGAGTCTTACTAGTTCCATGTCAAATCAAGGCCCTTTCAACTCCATACAACCTAAACACTTCACTCCAGTAAAGAAGCAATTAGCCACAAAACTGCCAGGCTATTGCTGTTGTCCCTGGTTGCTCCATATAGGTGACAATTCTTCCTGTTTCAGAAATAGGTCCCCAGAACTCCCAAGCTGGAACTTACTCAAATACCCCTTCCGCAAGGATTAGCTTTTATGGTACTAGAAGTCACCACACAGGCTTCCAAAGGAGGAAGGCAACCAACAGTCCTACCCAATCATGATCCCTGAGAACCTCATCAATGACCAGCATGGCATGCTACCCTGATAGATGCAGTACAGGCACACGGACCCTGGCAGTAACCAACAGCTCTCTAATTAGACCAAAGACGCATTGGTAAGGGAAACCTAACCAAACACTCAGTGCTAGTGAAGTGACTTTTGTAGGAGAATCTACAACCATTAATTTACTAAATCAGCATAACTCCCCACAACACTTTGCAAACATTTGCCCTTACACCCACAGAGAAGGACAGTCTTCATCCAAGGAAACTTCTCCTTCCATCAGAGAGAGACCATTATAGAAATCCACAACTAACCAAAACGCAGAGTTGTGGAGGCTATTTCCAGTGGGTTCCCCCACACCTAATACTTAGGAAACATGTTGAAGAGGAGGGCAGAGAGATTGTAACACCCAGAGAGGATCGGGGTGTTTTCTGTGAGATTGTGTCTCCTAGTAATGTCAGAAGCTATACCAGCAAATTCTTATCGATATGACTACTCAAGCCTAAGGTAGCAAATGAACACACCAAGGTGGATGGAGATAATTCCATGATGCTTGCACCATAGCAAAGGACCACAGGTAACCAAGGAAAGCTGAGAGCAGGAGAGTGGCCTTCCCCAGGGACGAGCACGCCAACTGGTTGTCTAATACCAAATGGTCAGCCATGAAAACATACACACAGGTAACATTATCTAGATAGAACAGTTTATACTTAGGAATATGCATTTATTTACATATATACATGCAATAACAACTAGTAAAAAGAGAGGATATGAAGTGGATGAAGAGTGGGGAAAGTTATATCATAGAGTTTAGAAACAAGAGAGAAATGAAATTATATTATAATATGTTTAAAAAGCTAAAACAGTAAAAAAAAAATTATCAAGGCCCTTTTTACACTAAAGTATGCTCCTCTGTTAGTTTTTGCTCCTTTCCAACATGGTCACCGCCACCACCACCACCACCACCACCACCACCTCCACCATCATCATCATCATCTCAACAATACCAAATGAACCATGAAATGTTTTTTCAGAGGCATGGTTTATGTAGACCTCTGATCCACCTGGGCCCTCCTCTGGACAGAAACAGGCGCCAGCTACCTAATCTTATGATGCTGGGTTTCAGGACTGGAGAAATAGCTCATTGGTTACAGGCACTTGCTACCAAGGTTGATGGCCATAGTTCAATCTCTGAACTCTTTGGTAGAAGGAAAGAACAGAGTTTTCCAAGTTGTCCTCTGACCTGTCTTCATAAACCATTGTCTGGGTGTTCTCTTCCCAATATAAATAATAAATAGGAAGAGTAATTTTAGTAGAATCTGGGCTTTCATCCTGTAGATTCTAAAGAGAGGACAAAGCTGATGAGACTTGACGAGGCTGCTGGACCCTGTACTAACTGGTCAGTGAGCATAGATACGACACTATGCCTAGATTACAATGATCTCTCCTTTAAGTCTGAAAAAAAATAAGATGATTCCTGTGTCTCTAAGATTCATTTCTAGCTCTATTAATTTTAGAACTTAATTGTTTCTAAGATAGATACCTTTATCTCAAGTGTTTATCAAACTCAGCTGGGGACAGGTATGCCTGGGACTGTGTAATTACCAGCTTTTAGGTCCAATCCAACGAATGACCAGACACTGTTGGCTTCTAAACTCCATTTAGTCTGCATGACTCCTGTGTGTGTGTGTGTGTGTGTGTGTGTGTGTGTGTGTAAATGATGATCTCCCAAAAGATATATATAGCTATAATTGTAGCCCTACTGGAAAAAGGTCTTTATATAAGTAATTTAGTGAAGTAGCTTAAGACTTGATTCTAGGTTAATTACATTATTCTTCACCATGTGTATAGGCATTCAACTCTTCCCCCTAATGTAGAATTATAAGTACTGATTTCAGCTATTTATTAGATTGCAGCTTAGAGCTTCAGGGTTTTTTTTGAGATGGGAAAAGAGATATTGGGTATTCCACCTAGGTCTAAACTATACACGTTTCCACTTTGGCCTGTCTTTGAGATTTTTTTCCTAAATAGAAGAAGTTTCTGAAACTTTAATGGGGAGATAAGTGAGCCAATGAATATAGTTTGTCCAGTACCTTCATCAACAGCCCTTTAACAGTGGTACAGCACAATGAAACTGGGTGGCTTGCTTGCAGAAGTATCCAGCAAACACTCCTTGTTTGACTGTTGTATGTGGTAGAGTCCCTGGGAAGGAGGAGTTGCCAGGGAGCCAATCATCTCTTCATTCTTATAGCCTGCCCCTCTACAGGTTTCATCTCCTCTCAACAGGACAATACTTGGGATAAACCACAGGTATGTATGTCCCTCTTAAAAGACATCACTAGTCCTGAGCAGATGCCCTTGAACCTTTACATACATCTCTTCCAGAGGCTTCTCTGCCACTTCTATGATTTTTGCCACAATGGCTTTAGGCCATAGCCTCAGAAATGCCCTCATAAACAGACCAGCTCTCTCTTCTATCCATTCACTGGTGGCTGAGCCTTGGGGTAGGTGACCTGGCAGTCACTCTTCCTTCCTTCCTTCTTTCCTTCCTTCCTTCTTTCCTTCCTTCCTTCCTTCCTTCCTTCCTTCCTTCCTTCCTTCCTTCCTGCCTTCCTTCCTTCCTTCCTTCCTGCCTTCCTTCCT
>NC_034590.1:99444632-99454417 GCF_900095145.1 Mus pahari | reverse complement strand
ATATACATACACCCATATATACACATACATACATATCATATACATATACATACATACACATATATATACACATACATACATATCATATACATATACATACATACACACACACACACATATATATATATATACACACACATACATACATATCATATACATATACATACACACACACACACATATGCCAGGGGCCTCGGACCAGCTCATTTATGCTCCTGGTTAGTGGCTCAGTCTCCAGGAACTCCCTGGGGTCAGGGTTAGTCGCGACTGCTAGTCTTCCTATGGGGTCACCCTCTCCTTCAGCTTTTTCAGTCCTTCCCTTAATTTAACCATAGGGGTTCCTGACTTCAGTCCAATGGTTGTGTGTAAGTATCTGCGTCTGTCTCAGTCAGCTGCTGGTAGGGCCTCTCAGGGGACAGTCATGCCAGGCTCCCGACTGTAAGCACATCATAGAATAGTGGTGTCAGGGCTTGGTACCCCCTACCCCCCATGGATCCCAAGTTGGACCCATCATTGAACTGACTTTCATTCAGTCTCTTCTCCATTTTTGTTCCTGCAATTTTTTTAACCAGGCATAGTTCTGGGTCAGGAATTTTGACTGTGAATTAGTAACCATGTCCCCCTATTTGAGGCTGTCTATCTACTGGAGGTGGACTCTTTGAGTTCCCTTTCCCCAGTGCTGGGCATTTTGGCTAAGGCCACCACCAATGAGTCCCGAACGTGTCTCACCTCCTGGGTCTCTGGTACTCTCTGATAAGTGGATATTAGCCAAAAAGTACAGAATAGCTAGGATACAACCTACAGACTGTAAGAAGTGTAACAAGCAGAAGTGCCCAAGTGAGGATGCTTCAATCCCACTTAGAAGGGGGAAGGAAATAATCACAGGGTGCAGAGGGAGGGAGGGTAGTGGGTGGGAGAGGGGAGGAGAAGGGGAAAGGGAAAGGGGAACAGGATCAGATTTGAGGGGGCGGGAACAGGAGAGAAGCCCAGAGGGCCAAGAGAATGAATGAATAAGCAGCCTTGGGGAGTGGGAGGTGGGGGGACCCTCTAGAAAGTACCAGAGACCCAGCTAAAAGACCCAGCTTAAAGAAGGGAGCTAGGATAGCTGGGGGAGGGGCTCACAAGTCCCTGTCCCTCCCTGTCATCTGAGGGGGAGTTAATGGTTTCTTCTTCAGAGGAAAGAGATTTTCTTTAGCCACTCATAAGTTACCCTTGCTCCTGGAAATAACTGTCTCTCCCCCCGCCCCCCACTCCCTGCCCCCCACCAGTACACTCACTGAGAAATTTCTTTAAAAAGACAGGAAAAAAGGGAAATTAATTGGGAAGAGGAAGGTGGTCAACAGTAGAGGTGGGGAGGTGGGGAGGATAATGAGGGCGAGTCTGATCAGAATACATTATATACATTTATGAGAAGCTCATAATGAAACCCATTACCATGTATAATTAATATATGCTAATGAATATTTTAAAAGAGAAGGCGGGTACAGACTACTTTTCAGGACATAATCTCAGATGGTATCTGCAGCCTTCACCTCTTTCCGAGGATTGCCTACGGCCTTGGCCTTGGGGTCCTCTCCTGGAAACAGCAGGACTAACATCCCTACCCTCACCTTCAGAATAAAGCCCAGCCCAGCGTCTGCTTAATCAAACAGAGCCTCTATAGCAGTACTGCAGCTCTGAGAGGTGCTTGATTCAGAAAGCTTTTGCTCTATAGCCATAACAGCCATAAACTGCTAGAAGGCTAACGATGATCATAAAATTTATTACCGAAAATATCTATTATCTTCTCAAGCAAGGCCCTCCCTTGATCATGGTCGTGCAGATTGCATTTCCATGGTTAAAATCTCATTATGGCCTGGGGTTTTCTCTGGGTGACTGTCTTACTCAGAGCTAGAGCGTGTGAGCTCCTTTTGGGAATTTGATTTCATTAATACTTTACGGTTAGTAGCCCTTAATTAATGTTAAATAAAAATGGGATTCCAAAAGCATTACAGGGGACTTTCCACTTGGGTGTCAAAATAATTTACTGTGATTAATCAGCTCTCGATCACCATCACGGGACAGAGAATTTGAATTCCATTTTGATCAGAAGGCATTGACTGGAATGTATTTATAATTTTTGTTAAAGTGAATTCCTGGAAGAAATTTCGATCTGATCTTCCCTGGTACAAAACGTCATGTGCTCACTGCCAAAGCATGGCTATGTTCTGAATGCAGACCCGAGACGGGGAGCTCTTAGAACAACAGCTTCAACTGTGTTTCCAGCTTGTGGGTCAACGCATAGAATCAGTTTTATTTAACACTCCTTTCCTGTCTGATCATCCAGCTCAGTGCATACATGAGCATATGTGTACACATGCATACACATTTATTATGAAAAGATGGTAGACTGTAAGCAAATCAATATTATAGCTTGTAATATTATAAATTTGTAAAGAGCTTGCCCTGTGCTACCTTGTCGCGTTCTCACGGTATCTTCACAACATGACTTTTCCGATTCTTCCCATTGTAGAGATGAGAATACTGAGGCTAAGGGTGATACTGGCATTGCCTGCTGTTTTCATATAGTAAGTGCTGGAGAAGAATTTAATCAGAATCCAGGGTCAAAACCAGACGCCATTTCATGGGTAAATATTCCTGCCGGCAAGAATCACAAGGGTTCAGGGCAGGTCTCCATGTCCAAGAGACTCTGAAAGTGGATCAAGAGATAGAGCACATGCCCCATTAGACCACTGGACAGAGGCAAGCTCAGTGGAGGCTATTAGGTCCTTCCCTTGCAGGACTCATGGTCTGTGGTTCTCAGGGATGTGCTGTCTGTCGGGACTGGACTTTGTTCAGAAAAGACAGTGTGCCTGATTCCACCCCACTCCACAGAGCTTACCCAGTGTATCCTTGTAATACTCTTCTTCGTGCATTTCTATACGTGGCACATTTAAGAAAAGGACGATCATGTTGCTTCTGGATTATCCTGTCTTGGATCTTACGATGACAAATTTAAACCCAGCCTTCTTGACTCCTTTCCCCGTACCCTCTCCCTGGGATATTGGGTTTCCTCCCTCATTTAGTGCAGGGCTTGCTCTCCCTGAGGAATGTATAGTCAGGTAACCAAATACATTCTAGTTGATAATTTTAAAAATTATTTATCTTTTTATATTATGTTTTAAATATTTAAAATACTTTTTAGTTAATGTATAAAATAATAAGTTTTATTACAACATTTTCATACATTAATATCATTGTAACCTGCTTATATTCTGCTAGGCAATGCATAAACCTCCCTTTACCTCTGTGTGTACATCAATGTACACACAAGGAATGTCCATATGCCTGTATTTCTGTGTAAGTGTATGTCAGAGTGTCTATGTGTGGTTGGGAATGTGCATATTAGTGTATGTATCCATGTGAGAATTGAATGTGAATATATGTGTTGATGTGGAAGGTGTTGGTATATACATGAGTGTGCTGGTTAGTTTTTGTCAGCTTGATACGAACCTAAACATAGCTAGGAAGAGATAATCTTAATTAAAGAATTACTGTTATCAGATTGGCTTCTATGCATGCCTTTGCAGCATTTTCTTGAGTAATGATTGATATGGGAGGGTGAAGCCCACTATGGGTGGTACCATCCCTAGGCAGGTGGTCCTGGATTGTGTAAGCAGGCTGAGTAAGGCATAAGGAGCAAGCTAGCAATCAATAGTCCTCCAAAGATTCTTTCAGTTCCTGCCTCCAGATTGCTTTCTTAAGTTCCTGCCCACCCCAACTTCCCTCAGCAATGGACTGTGATCTGGGTTCTATAAGGCAAATAAACCCATTCCTTCCCAGGTTGCTTTTGGTCATGATGTTTATCAGAGCAATAGAGAAATGATTGAATATATGTTCATGGCTATACTTAAGTATGTATTAAGGATAATAAATGTACTTATGTGTTCATATGGGAATGTGTGTCTATGTGAGCACTGATGTGTCTATGTGTAAATAATGTCAATATGTGTCTTCATGTAACCATGCATTTATGGAAATGTGTTACTGAACAGTCTATGTATGTCCCTGTATTTGTCCAGATGCATATGTGTTCATGTGTGAACATGTCTCTCTATGTGTGAACACATGTCTGTGTGCTTCCGTGTGCCCCCCATCCCTACTCCATGCCAACCCGGGATGGAGATGATGGTGGGGCTCTCCATCTCTCCACATGTTGATATTATCACTTCCCAAGTCTGGCAGGAGACACGGAACTAAACACAGACACTCTGGTGCCAAAACAGAATAGTGGAAACATTTGAAGCCCCAGTTCCCTAAACTTGCAGCCTATCAAACTGGGAACAAGCCCGGCTTTGTTTTGTTTCCTGCCTCGCACAGAGGTAGAATAGTCTGGAGCCTCGGTGGTTCTGATAGAAGAGCTGACTCGTTGCCAGAGAATTTAAAATTGCTGAAACCCAAAGCAGAAAGGAGACAGCAAGATGTGATGTGATGGGGAGTGTGTGCGTGAGGGAGGCAGACCTTCTGACCTCCGGGCTAGGACTGGGGAGAGGGTTTTGAGTAGCACAAAAGTACAAAGAAGAAGAGATGTAGCTCTTGGGATCCAGGTTCTTTATTGATCCCGCTTCAGTTGGATATGGCTGGTTTGTGTGAGGGTTTGTGGTTTCAAAGGACAAAGGGCAGAGGAACAGGGGCCAGTGGACAGGCTTCTAATCTGCAACCATTAATCTCACGATGGATGGGGAGAGGAGGACTCAGGCAGAGCCTACCACCTGGTGTCATAGAAGCCTGGAGCCCTGGGGCCAGTGCTTTGGCTCTCTGAGTTCAGCTCTGAGGTTCCAGAGTCCCAATGCTGACAGGAGAGAGCTGCCTTTTCTTGGAATCTTTGCCTGAGCTTCTCCACTTCCTCATTTCCTCATTTCCAGAGCTGGAGCCTCTGGCCTTACACTGGCCTTACCCTAGTGTTGTGTATTTACCTGTGACAGTGCTGGGCACGATGATGCTAAACCTCTGAGTTTTGGCTAGAGTCCACCCTTTCACATAACCCAAGGCAACTGATGAGAATTCTAAGATGCTAACCCACACATCTGTTGAAGCGCAGAAGGACTGTTTGTAGCAGAGGTGTACCAGCCATAGAAGGCGTAGAATCTGAGCATGGAGGGAAATTGTACAGATCCTTTCCATCTGTGCCTTCCATGTCTGGTAGAACTTGGAAGGCTCATGGCCAGCCTCATAGAGTACAAATGATGACACTAATTCAGGGTTCCAGAGACTATGTGACAACTAGAACCTGGTTTTACTTTGGGATTGGACTCTGTCACTCAGGGGTCATTGGCAGGGGCTTCAAGCCTGTTGCTTCTGCTTCAGCCTGGCCTCAAATATCCAGAGACCCCCTGTAGTGGTGACATCTGCTTACCAAGGACAGAGGAACCTTTCTTTGCAGCCTATCAAACTGGGAACAAGTTTGTCTAGATGCATACATGTTCACATGGGGACATGTCTCTTTGTGCCTGAACACAGGTCTGGTTTGCCCAGATGCATATATGTGCTGGTTAAATTCGCTAGTGATAGCCGCAGCCACTGATTTAGCTATGGTAGACTAGCCCAGAGCTGGTCAAGCTAAGTGTTTGATACTCAGGCCCTAATGAGGGCGGGAGAGATTCTCCTATATTGGGGCTTATGTGCATTGGGGTGTCTACATCTGTTGGAATATTTCAGCCACTAAAAAGAATGAGGCAAACTTTCATAAAGGAAAGATGCCCATGGCAACATTCTATTTTATTTTATTACATGAAATATGTTGGCTGTAGGATAAGTGGATGTGTTGATTATTCCAGTTTGTGTACTGAATACAGTGCGTAAACAGCGATATGTCAAGTGCATCCCAATAGTGACCTTAGAGATTAGGATACAGCAACCTGTGCTTTTTACTTCATATACCTGTTTTTCTCTCTCCTTCTCTTGTTATATCTCTAACGTGAATACTTTTTAACTTAACATAATCTCTTATCAATATGGAGGTAACTATTGGCTTAATCCAAGATGACCGTCTTAAAGCAAGGGCTCTTATGTTCATGAAGAGTGGACCTAAGAGTTTAGGGGACCTGGCTTTCTTGTAATCAGGTTTTTAGTCTTTGCATGTGTGTTGTACACATCCTACTTAGTGAAGTATCACAGCCTTTGGCGAACTCTTTGGATCCCTTCTTGGGATGGAGCTTTAAGTACATAAAAATAAATATGTAGACTTAAAAAATAAGTCAAGTATATGGAAATATATGTAACAAAATATTATTTTAAATTATGATACAGGAACATGGGTTCTTGGTGCATTACAAGACAATACTGAACTACAGGCCTGATAGCTGTTATAATCTAGAATTAGCAATAAGCAAAAAGTGACATTTTTGAGAACTTTATAAAAATAGAATGTTAAAGAAAACTCTCCCTGATTTCTGTGGGTGACAGAGTCAGATACAGCAATACTATGGTGGCACATCACTTGACTTCATAAGCTAAGGTAGTGTCGTCACAGCACGGTCAAGAGCGGTGAGAACACAGACAGCTTCCCATCGCAGAGACAGCTGGGTGATCTCTCAGAATGACAGGTGCTCTTCCGTCTCTGGGAGGCACTGAACACCATCTCGCCCATCCCCAGTTCTGGTGACTCCATGGTAAGACGAAGGGCTCAGGGTGGTAAATGTATGTCACCTCACACATAACTGTGAGCTCCTTTGGTGATGACTTGGTTGAGGCTGTCGGGAACACTTGTCTGATCCCACTGATTCTAAGTGGAAAGGATTCCGCACATGACTGTGGTGTCCGCAGTGGGCGCTAGAAGGAAGAGGGGAAAGAGATTTGAGCATAGAGTTTTATTTCTGAACTAGATGCGCCAGTAATTAGTTTTAATGTTCTAGTAACCCTGAAATCATTGTCTTCTAACACTAAAATATAGATCTTGTACCCAAACAACAATAGCACAAGTGTTTTAGTCCTTCATAAGATACTGTGAGTGTGTGATATATCTATGGTGTATATGTATATATGGGTATATGTGGGATGTGGGGTGTGAGATGTGTATGTAATATGTATGTGTGTGATATGTGCATGATGTCTGTGTGGTATATGTTGTATGCACATGTGTGTAATATGTACATGGTGTATGTGCATGATGTGTGTAATGTACATGTATGTTATGGTATGCATGTAATGTGTTTGGGAGTATGTGTGTATGGTGTGTTTGTAATATGTCTGTAGAGTGTTTATGTGATACGTTATATGTGCATGGTATGTGTAGGTGTTATGTATGTGGTATGTGTGTGCATGATATGTGTATATGTGTATATGTGTGATATGTGTATATGTGATGTGCATGTGTATGTGATATGTGTGATATGTGTATATGACATGTATGTGTGTTGCTGTGTTTGGTATGTTCATAAATATATACGTGGTAGTATGTGGTATATGTAGTAAGTGTGTATGATTTATGTATGGTGTCTGTGTACAATATATATGTGTGAGTGTTGTGTATTTAATGTCTGTGTAATGTGTATGTTGTGTGTAGTGTGTACATGCATGTGTATGTGGGTGGTGTGTACATGTATAGGTGTGTGGTATATACACACGTTTATGTGTGTGTGATATATGTAGGGTGTGTGGTGTGTACATGCATGTGTATATGTGTGATGTATGTAGTGTGTGTGTATGTCTGTGGTGTGTATGTGATATATGTGTAATGTGTACCTGATATATGCATTCTTCTTGTGGTGGTGGTGGTATATGTGGTATGTGTGTGTAATGTCTGTGTGGTATATGTGTGTGTGTATGTGATGTGTGTGTGTATTATTTGTGTGATATGTGTATAATGTGTGTGATATGTGTGTGGTATATGTGTGCTGCCTGTGTGGCATGTGGGTGTGGCATTGGCACCATTGCTGTGGTACTCAGGTTGGCCATGTCTTCAGATGGATGTTCCACTGAATGCACTTGGAAGCTTTACCTCCAGAGTGTTCATGATAAGATGGTGACTGGGAACAGACTGTCTAGAAAGAAAACAAGAATTAGTAAACACAGTCCTACAAATGAGCCATCTGGAGATTTATTTACATAAGAAAAGAGGAGCGCCTTGGTATTTTCATGCTGGAGTTTGTTTCTTTTTCAAGTAGCCACAAGGGTGTATTTGTCCTGAGCACACATTGAGCTTTTTAGTGGAGATCTCTGAAAGCACAAAAAATAAAAATAAGTGCGCCCATGTTCTTTTGGTTGTTTTTTTGGGGGGAAGGGAAGACTGAAGAGATGGAAAGAGTCACTCTTTTTTCCCCTAAAATACGGTTTTTAACTGTTTCGAAATAGCTGCTGTGCCCTCCCACCCTAGTTTTGAAATTGTTTATTATTCCCAAAGTGACAAATGAGAGCTATTTCCCTCCAGCAAGGTCACATTTGGAGACACTCGGCCATGTGCAAGGGCTGGACAGAAGCATGGCTCCCAGAGACCAAAACCTTCACACAATTTGGTTAGCAGTGGGAGCTGTGACCTGGTGACCCAGAGGGGCCCCTCCATGGGGATGGGACCAGCTCTGCAGAACCACTTAGTCCCCCCCTTCCCCAGCTTACTTTTCCTCTACCGTCCTCAGGAAGTGCACATTTTAATGGTCCTCTCTTCCCAGGAATCCTGACCCTGTAACCTCTCCTGCCTGGCTTGATTACTAACCCTTGAGGATCATTCGCCCCTGCGGTGTGAAAAACCCAGGCTGGTCATCACACAGGTGTCTGAGCTCAGCCAGGTACACCTGAATGTTCTCTGCATCCTGGGTTAGATGACAAGACTGAGGAGACTCTGGCTGCGTGGTTGGCCACACCTGTACAATGACAGCCTGGGTAAAAATAGTCCCTGTTTGTCTGGGCAAGCCCTGCTTGGCTGATAAGATACTAATTAACAAGACAGCCACTGGGACAGAGGTAGCTTTCTGCTCCTGGACGGGGCTGGGCTGTAAAGCATCCTACATGTTTGTTCTGGAAATTGTATAGCTCAGGGCAGTGTGTCTTTATAGGGGCAAGATGAGGCAGGATGGAGAGACTGAGCAGGTCTGCTGCCCTGGGGCTCCTAGAACCAGGAGCAGCTGCTGAAGGACAGGAAGGGAATTCTGAGGGGAAAAGTTAGCAGGAAGATAATTACCTGATGATAGGACTGTTATGCATTCCTGGATGGTGATGATGGTGATGATGGTGATGGTGATGATGGTGATGGTGATGATGGTGTGTGTGTGTGTGTGTGTGTGTGTGTGTGTGTAGGGGGGGTGTTATGAATGTGTGCATGTATGAACCTAAGTGCAGGCTCAGGATAACTGGGAACTTGAGACTACATGCTCCATTTTCTACCTGAGCAATAGGAAGAAGGGCTTCTATGTAAAGGCCCTAAAGCTTTTACTAATCTGAAACACATAGATGATACAAAAAACAAAAAAAGAGGTTTTTAAAGGCTAGCAGAACGACTCTGTAAAGTGGTTACTGTGCAAGACCTGAGTTCAACTCCCAGAGCCACATTAAAAAAAAAAAAGAAATCAGGCGTGGCAGCACATGTTCATAATTTCTACACTGGGGACATGGAGACATGTGTGTTCCTAGAGCTCACTGGCCAGCCAGTTCAGCCGATTCATGTAGTTCCTGACAATGAGAAACCTGTTTCAAAAGACAAGGTGGATGGTTCCTGAGGGATGGCATGTAAGGTTGTGGTCCTCTGGCTGCTAAACACATGCATACACACACACACACACACACACACACACACACACACACACACACACACA
>NC_034590.1:99384237-99444599 GCF_900095145.1 Mus pahari | reverse complement strand
AGAGAGAGAGAGAGAGAGAGAGAGAGAGAGAGAGAGAGAGAGAGAGAAAAGAGAAACTGAAGTGTAGAAGGTTCTGGAAGCTGTTCTGATCAGTACCTGACTTGGAGTAAATGTTTCCAAAATATCCTCTGAAGAAATACACAGTGGTCTGATCAACAGATGGACTGGAATTTTAAGAGCAGCCAGTGATTAGTAGGCCTATTGCAAAACAGGAACTCAGTAGGGACCTGTTTATTGTATGAGTGTCTTGAGGCTAAGAGAGAGTAAGTTCAGTAAGACTATACATCTGGGAGAGAGAGACAGGGAGAGAGACAGAGAAGAGAGAGAGAGACAGAGAGAGAGACAAAGAGAGAGAGAGACAGAGAGACAGAGAGTGAGCACTCTAATTTATGTGGGCACAGCCCAATTCCAAAGCCAATCTTCTTAGCTGGATTTGATCCAAACAGTGAGTGCTACAGATGGGAAGGCTGCTAGAAGAGCTGAGCTGCTAGGAGACCTGAGCTTCTGCCCTGAACATCTACCCACCTCTGGGCCAGCTGCCACTGTCTCTGGATGCGGTTCTAGAAGCCACCATCGTTGCTCTCTTATGTTGAACTACTTCTGTGGAATGGGAACAATGAAGTTGCAGCATCTTGAATCTTGTTTCTCAAACTTTCACAATAATATTCAGGGGATCTTGAAGATGACTTTGAGTATAATAATGAACTCTGATGGCCTCCTAGCTCAGTGATTCCAAATACAGTGGATCTACCTGGAGCGTCCCACAGTTTCGCAGACTATCCATGCGTATTTAGAAGTTGCTTTAAATTCAGACAGGCTTTTACCTGGGTTTGTCTGTTGTCATTAGGAGCACTCTTTGCCCATGTTTGAAGAACAGTCCTATATGTGAGGTGAAAGCACTATGACCATGTAACAGAGAGCATGTTTGCTGACAAAGTGGTCCATTGGTCCCTGTGGATTGGGAGCTACCGCTTTCTGTACATGGCAACTCTACAGTGAGAGGGGAATGGATGCTTTCAAAGCAGCACGGAGAAGCCTGTCTCCTCAGAACCAAAGAGATCTTTGATATTTTATGTACTCTAGCATTTGGGCAGGCAGCCAGAATGTAAAGTTCAAGAGCCAAATTGAACCCAGGGAAATGGAAGTCTACTTTGACTACTGAGGAAGGGAAGGGGTGGATCGCCCCACTGAGGCCATAAGACAGAGAAACTTCCATGTCTCCCCACCGTCGGCCTTTCCTGAGATTCCTGACAGAAGCTGGGGAATGTGGCCTGTGCTGGAGGGGACACTCAACTCTCCTGAAGTCACGTAGGTGAGCACCCCCCCCTCCCCAGCACAGTTACCTCTGCTTGGCTCTCTCTTACCCTTTCAGTACTGACGCCAGGAGCAGCGAATTCCACAGGCACTTGGTAGGGCTTTATCTGATTGTCCCTCTCAGGACTGACATAGAGCAACGCATTGCTGATGGATATGGGAGGTAATTTGATACCAAGATTATGCTATTTTTTTCCCCATGGGGCCCATAAGCAAGAACTGGGCCTTATTAACCATTTCTCTTTTTGTCTTTCCTACATTTGCAAAGACTTTAACCAGCCTGAACAAATTTGTGCACCATGTCATCATTCGAGAACCGGGGTTGCAATTTCCTAATATTTCTGGCATTTTCACCATGAGTGCCAAGTAGGTTTCCTTCTCCTTACGGAGGCTCAGTGCTTCAAGATGCAGATACCAACAGGCAAGGGTTTCCTAAGTCGGGACACATGAAACCTACCTATGGGAGGCAAAGGTACTAGTACTTTCTTCTCACTTCTAGTACATACGGAGTGAGGCTATACTGAGGTAGCAGTTCTGTCTGTCATTGTAAGAATAACACTGTCCATTTTGCTAGGCTTTCGAAATGTAGCGCACGTGGCAAAGATTCAACAATAGTTGTGAACAGAATCTAGTAGGCTTACAGTTCTACCTTGGATTGGGGCTTTGCTTCTGGAAGACAGCCTATAAAAGCAGCGATTTGCAGGAGGGGGAGAAAAGGAGTGGGTCTTGAGGCATTTGGTCAGGGCAGACATTAGTTCCATTTAGGGCTCAAACCAGCCCTCAGGTAATTGTAGGTCTCTGCATTAGCTTGTCAGAGCAGAGAAAGCATGGAATTTGAGCTAATCTGATGGGCACGCGAACTGGGGACTCGGTGCCAAGTGAGACCATGGAACAAAAGGACACATGTGTTTCCAAGGGGGGAAAACCACAACAGGACATAGATTCAACTCTTGGGCACATGACTCTCTGGGGAGCCTTAGAAGGCTTGTCATTTTTGAGAAGTGGGCATTCTTTGTATAAAGCCAAAGAGTCCAGGGCCTCTCGGGTGACTGAGGCATAAGGCCTCTTTAGAGTCTTTTGAAGGGAAGTTATCAGCACAGAGTTGCTTCAACAGTTTCTCAAAACTCTCTTTAGGAAGTCTGTCTGTCCAGGGAGTCTGAGCATTCACATCACCTGTTTCAGGACAATGAATGGAGGCTCCACCCAGTTTATTAGACTTTTAACTAGTCCAGGGTGGGGCTTAGGAATTCTGGTACGTGAGCGCTCTCCCATCTGACTGCAACTGGACAGACTTAAGATCCATGAGAGCCTGAAGGTAGCTCAGGATTAAGATCCTTGAGCCTGTCATGGTATATGTCTGTCATGGTATATGTCTGTCATGGTATATGTCTGTCATGGTATATGTCTGCAATCACAGCTACCTGTGATGATAACTCTGGAGTTTCGCTATGTCTGAGCCAGCCTGGGCAGCCTGGTGAGACTGTGCCTCAAAGTAAAATTTCCCTAAGGGGTGAGGGCCAGGACTTGGGGGTGGGGTAGGGGTGGCTCATTTGGTAAAGTACTTTTCACACAAACACGAGGACATAAGTTGCAGTCCCAGAATTCATGCAAAGAACCAGGCAGAGTGGCGCAAGAGGGCTATACCAGCAACTGCGGAGAGGGGAGAGACCACTCCCTGGGATTTGCTGGCTAGCCAGCCTCACCTACTTGGCAAGCTCCAGACTGGTGAGAGACCCTGTATCCTAAAAACAAATTGGATGGAGCTTGAGGAATGACAGCTGAGGCTGACTTTTGGTCTCTATGTGCATATGTGTATGTGAACACACACAGGCGCGCGCGTGTGCACACACACACACACACACACACACACACACACTGAAGATACAACTTGATGGCAGAATGCTTGCCTTCTATATTTGAGGCTCTGACCTCCAAACAGAGCAAAGCAAATCCAATAGCAGGTGGAGGGAGCGGGCTGCTGTCCTGAGAGGTAGTGTAGGCTACTTGAGAAGGAAGTGTTGTAAGAATGACTGTGGGGATGGAAGTGGGTGCTTGGTGCTTGGTGCTTTGTGCTCTGTGGTTCAGGGCTTTGTCTTTCCGGGGAGTTGATGCATCAGCACCATGTCTACTGCTGCCCCTCTCCAGACTGGCTTCCTCAGAGCACAAATGTGTCACAATTGTAAATGAGACCAGCTCTCACTCTGATCTAGGCAGGAGCAAGTGGCTCAGAGCAGGATGACTCTTGACCCTGTTTCCTAAGACTGAACCTCAGGAGAGTATCACTGAAGGGGAAATAAAGAGAATGGAGAAAAGAAGCAGAGATTTTAATTTTCTGCCTGTGAAGGCACTCACACCCGAGCTTCAAGTGGGACTTTAGGTCTCCTCCTGTGGGCTCCCCTTTTGGGGACCAATGTGTTTGTGCCTGTTGTAAAGATGGTTGGTATTAGGACACTAAAACAATCAGGTATTTAATCACACAAGTAAAAGATTACCCACTTCAGAAAGAAAAAATGTGTTTAAAGAGTCAGCCAGTATACTTCTAGTACATTTTTACTGATTTAAAAATGGTTCTGTAAGTGGTAGTTTTTAAATCAGATCTTTTGTAATCCCATAAAAACAAAAGCACTCCGTAGGAAAATTTAAAAGCACTATATTCTGACTAAATTAAAGGATTTAAATTCTTTCAAAAAGAGGGCTATAGTAATAAAATAGTAACTAAAACATGGGCAGATAAATGGTCTTTTCTGCTTATTTATCTGAGACAGGGTCTCCATATGTAGCCCAGAATGGACTTGAATTTGCAATGATCTCCCTGCCTCGGTCTGCAATGGGCTAAGATCACAGACAAGCATCGGCCTCATGCCTGACTCGATATGTGCCTTGGAAAATGAGAATCTGTTAACACACCTTAGACTAACAGGATACAGTGGTCTTCTTTCTACTGTGTTAAGTTAGCAAAAACAGTGGGCACAATTGCTTTTTGCCTGTGAATGCTCGCAGGGAAAGAAGGTGGAGGTTGGGAACAGGATAGTCCTGTGAGCAATGGAACTTCATGGCAAATCCTTGAGCTTTTTTTCACAGTGAAGACTGAGATCTCACTGGAGACCCCAAGGGTAGCATCAGTAGTGGGCTCGGATGTGTGCTTAGCAACACCAGATGTTGGTGAGCAGGTGTGGGGATGAAATAACAACTGTAGTTTCTCCTTTAGCTTTTTTGGGGCCTGATTTCTTTAATTTATATTTTGGTGTGTTTTCCCAGCATATATTCATTGTATAGATGAATGGACCTTGTTATGAAATTTTAATTTATGTACATCACAAACTTTGCTTATCTTCAGTGTCTCTTCCCTTCCAGGGTTTTTGAGACAAGATCTCAGGACCCTCACTCTGTAGCCCAGGTGGTCTAGAACTCACTGTACAGCCTAGGTTGTCTCAAACTCACAGAAATCTGTTTGTGTCAGCTTTCTCTGTCCTGGGGTCTTAGCTGACTGGCTCGTTGCTTGTATTTTTAAAAATATTACCCATGCAGGCCCAGAGACAGGAGCTCTGTGAGTTAGTAATGTTGAAGAGTTTGCAGATGATTTAATTTACATGGATTTTCTAGAGGAACGTGAACAACTGACCTGAGAGAGCTCCACTCTAGGACCCAACAGCAGCCCCTTCCTCCCTTCCTCATTTGACAGATGCCCTCTGACAACACCTCTTCTACGCCTGGTGACAGTACACATCCATCTGTGGATGCAGGTCTTTGTCTTGGAGGGGTTCTCCAGAGAAACAAAAAGAGAATGTGAAGGGTGTGTGTGTGTGTGTGTGTGTGTGTTTAAAGAGCATTTATGTGCTACATACATATACATGTGATATGCATTTGTTACATTACAGAGAAGGACACACACACACACACACACAGATACACACACACACACTGACAGGAGAGACAGACTGACAGGAGATTGGCTGACAATTAATGGATTGTAAAGGAATTGGTAGCTGGCAAGGCCAAACTTGAAGGAGGACAGGCCAGCTGGACCTTGGCAGGAGGCCCAGGCAGAAGATGATGTTTCACTTTCAGCATAAGGCCATCTGCTGGCAGAATTCTTATCTTCCAGGGGTCATTCTTCTTATTATTGGTGCCTTGACTTTTTTTGGATGAAGCCCATCAACACTGTGGAGAATAATTTTCATTAGAAGTCTATTGATGAAAGTATTGCTCTCATGAAAAATATATCTCCTTAGAAACATCTATGATGTTTGACCAAATGAGTGGGTAGCATGGCCCAGCCAGGTTGACCAGTGAAATTAACTGCTATAAACTGTGCCTCACTTTGCCTGGCCAGGGTGACTGCCTTCCTCTCAGTCACTCTCAGGAGTGAAGAATTCTGGGGATTATCCACCTTAGTGACGGGAGACTTGCCAGGACAGGCCAGTAGACCATGGAGGGAACTTTGATCTATCTGCAATTTCTTCCCAGAAGATGGGATGGATAGTTAATAGCAATGTCTAGGGTACATGCACAGAATTCAGGAGCTTCTCTCATCAGTCCTGTTGTTTAAACGTTTTTCTCCTGGCTAAGGTTGTAGAGAATCACGTTCTGGCCTCAACTCTAGCTTGGCCTTTCCTTTCCTTCCTTTTTGACGGGAGAATTCTCTGAGGGCCATTTCTCTGTCATCAATAGCATAAGTGTAGTCGGTAGTGACAGCACAACTTGTTTAATGGAATTGTCGCTCATAAAATTTGTATGGTGTCTAAATTTTTTCTAGATTATATGATGGATAACATTTTTGCATTTTACAAACATGGAAAACTAAGGATGTGTGTTTAATAGGTCATCTTCACTGTCAACTACATTTATGAACACCTAGGAGACACACACCTAGGTATGTCCGTGAGATTGTTCTCTGAGGGTTTTCAGTGATAACGGAGGCAAACCTACTCTGAATACAGGCATTGTTATTTTGTGGTCCAGAGTCCTGAACGGCATAAAGAGAAGAAAGCTAGCAGAGCGCTCTCCTGACTAGTAATGAAATGTGACAAGCTAGCCCAGACTCCAAGAAGCAAATGATACATGTAGCCCACCCTACTACACAGAATCTATTCTTTTACACAGTTCCTTCTAGTTCAATCTGTGCAGATACACTCGCTTGCATAATTAAATAGTCTACATTTTAATCCTCTCCCTGTTATATAATAACTCATGATTTATTACCTCACAAGTGCCTTCCATGTCTTTATGGAGATAGAAATCCCATTAAAAGGATGTATAGTAATTTAATGAACCAATTCCTAGTCTTGATTCTTGAGCTTTTTCCACATTTTACACCATGTTGCTCTGGCTTGCTTTTCTTTAGAATGACTGTCTAAAGACAGGATCCCTGGGATGGTGAGATGGCTTAGCAGGTAAGAGCACCCGACTTCTCTTCCAAAGGTCCTGAGTTCAAATCTCAACAACCACATGGTGGCTCACAACCATCCGTAATGAGATCTGGCATCCTCTTCTGGAGTGTCTGAAGACAGCTACAGTGTACTTACATATAATAAATAAATAAATCTTTTTTTTTTTTTTTTAAAAGACAGGATCCCTGAATCAAGAAGATCAGGAGCATTTTTCTCATTCTTAATGTGTGCTATTTTTGTTGAATTTGATTGAATCGAGTCAACTTTTCTAAGGATCATTTTCCTTTTATTTACTTATTTGGTTTTTGATTCTTTAGTGATGACCTGGTTTCCAGCGGTGACCTCTGCAGCCAACACAGCACACAGATGCCATCATGATGCCTTGACTTTTTTTTTTTTTCAGTCACATCTTTCTGACAAAAATATTCTCTGGGGCTAAAAATGTCCTTGCCTAGTCCTTGCTCAAGAGAGATTTATAGCTTGGAAAATCTGAGTGCAGTATCTGCAGCCATTTTTCAACCAAGAATGGAAAAAAAACCCAGTTCACACTTACAAGGCAATTTGGATTTATTTTTGGTTCTTTGATAATCTTGAGAGCCATTAGAAGGCTCCATGTGGAGGAAGAGTCCCAAGGTGAGAGTGGACAGAATCTGGAACAAACGTTTCAGAAAATGTTTAAGCATCCTCTTATGTATTTTTGTTGCAATAGTTGGAGTTGAAATATTTGGGGGCATTAATGGGACACAGTTCTATGTTGCTGAGCAGATTCTGGTAAATATACTGTGGTTCTCCTTGGGGCACAAAGGAAGAAATGCGTGTTAAGAAGTAAGTTTAAAAACTCCAAGTTTGGCCTGGTACTGAACTCAAATAGGAAGAAGTACAGGAATAATTCTATTTTAGAAACATTGTTATCTTTTTGACTGTGGGTTTTCAGTTGGTAAAAGTTAACTCATATTAACTGTAAAACCAGAAGGCCGTACTGTGATACCCCCATATACGCATAGAGCAGTTTTGGTTCAGTCTACACACACCTACCCTGTCTTGCCCACCTACCCCTCTCCTTACCCCCCCCCCCGATTTTGTCTCTTCCACCCCACTCCTTACTCACTCTTGGAAAAATTACTAATACTTTTTTCTCAGACCTCTGTGCAGTAGATGGCACCTCTATATCTGGATTCTTCTTGTGTTTAACCCTCTAATGACAGTACTTTGCATGCCTCCCTTGAGTTCAACAGCCTAATGTTGACTCTTTGAATTACCCTGTGGAGAACCAATTGTTCACTAGGTGTTTGAACTCTCCCTGAATCTGCCATGTATATGATGGTTCTAATAAAAAGGTGTGGGTTAAGCAAAAATCA
Organism: Mus pahari; assembly: GCF_900095145.1. Taxonomy (NCBI): domain Eukaryota; kingdom Metazoa; phylum Chordata; class Mammalia; order Rodentia; family Muridae; genus Mus; species Mus pahari. Next base: position 99,436,537 of record NC_034590.1, on the reverse strand, counting down.
TTTTAATACTGTTTTATAGCTTTATGGTGGGACAGATCTCTGTTCCTGTTTATTGCTAAATAATATTTCATTGTGTACATATGGCCCATTCTATTTTTCCATTAATTAGTTGATGGACATTTGGCTTGCATGACATTTCTAGGCTCCTTTGTGAGGAACACAGCTATGAATATTTATGTATGGATAGTGTGCTGGCTAGTTTTATGTCAACTTGACACAAGCTAGAGCCACCTGAAAAGAGAGAACCTCGGTTGAGAAAATGCCTCCATGAGATCCAGCTGTAGAGCATTTTCTTAATCAGTGATTGATGGGGGAGGGCTGAGGGGCTGGGGAGGGTCCACCCCATTGTGGGTGGTAACATTTCTGAGCTGGTGGTCCTGGGTTCTATAAGAAAGCAGGCTGGGCAAGCCACGAGTAAGTCAGTAAGCTTTATTTCTCCATTCCTTCTGCATCAGTTCCTGCCTTCAGGTTCTGCTCTGTTTGAATTTCTTCCTTGACTTCCTTCAGTGATGGGCTGTCACCTGTAAGTGTAAGCTGGAAGAGATAGTGCACATGTGCGGCAGTCAGAGGAAAACGAGCAGAGTAAGTTCCTCTCCACAATATAGTTCACCAAGTACCAGATTCACATCCCCGGCTTGGTGGCAAGTGCCTTTACCCACTGAGCCATCTTGCTGGTTCCCTCTTCTGGCTTTAACTATCTCTACTTTGACACTATCCGTGCACAGATCTCCTTCTAAATGCCCAACTTACTTTTGGGGATTAGCTTTTGAATTGGAAAGCAATTATCCCATTCATAAAGCTTTCTCAATAAATATCCCATTCAGTCTTTTAAGCAAAAAATGACTTCTGTGCCTGCCTAGTTGAGTACACAATGTTAATTCCTTGAGTCTTCATGAGGAGAAACAAAAATTCACCAAATTTTTGATTACTCCCTGAACCTGCTGTATATGTGATGGTAATAAATTTAAAAGGTTTATTTTGAGCAAAAATATTTTTTTTAATAACTTGAATACAGTGTTTCAAGAACATTTCTGAAGTGAACATCAGCTAAGTGAGAGAAGATGTCCTACATACACCCTAAGGCTCAAATTTTTCCCTTTTAGGCTTCAGAATACAAATGTCTTAGGCATCTGATGCTGACCTAAAATGGTTAAGTTGTATGAATGTTGGCCATGAAGATTCATTTCCTTCCTTTTTAGTAGAAAGATGATATTAGCTGGTGTAATTATATCCCTAGGTGGCATTAACCACAGAATTGAAGGGTTGGCTTCCTTCTGGCAAGCAAACCTCGAGTTTTGACTTGATGCTTCTACAGCACGGGTGGATAATCGTGCCGCATGTGAAGGGTGGAAATTAGAGTGTAGGGTTGCTGATCTGTATTCCACGAGCTGAGTATTCCTGTGCCAGCCCAGAAATATCTTAGCAGTGCTGAAGTCTTCAGTTTTTCTGTGGCTTCTCCAGACCCTGTAAGTGATCCTGGAGGCAGATTCTAGTACATTCCATCGCAGGGTCTAATTATGGTTGCAATGGTCATGGAACATTTCAAGCAAAACCCCACATACCCCACCTATACCTTCTTGTTTTTCCTGAAAAGGTCAGCAGTTAGAGACAGCTTGGGCAAAGTCTCTAAGAAATAAAGTCAGCAAGAAGCAAATAAACCCAGAGCACGGCGTCACTTCTGAGGGAAGAGCTCCAGTTGTCTTGTGCACTCAGACTGACGTGATTTGACATGCTTTTTTTTTTTTTTTTTTTTGTCTTCAGGTTTTGAATAATTGCTTCTTGCAGAAAGCCTGTATTTTCTGTACTCTGTGGTTACCAAGCTGTACTTGACTTTAAAAAGAGTTTAAAAAAAATGTATCCTTGTGAGAAATTGCTGCTTTGTGGAGTACAAATGAGAGGTTTCATGATCTTTGAAGCCAGGAAGGCCAGTTCTGGCTCAGAAACCCCACTGCCAGAACATTGCCAGCTCTTCATGGCTTTTTCTGAACTGAACTGTCCTTTAGTTGGTACAGAAAAGGAAAAGCTAAAGGAGACTCAGGCTGTGGATAACAAGTTTTGGGGTTCAGAAATTCCCCACAACTCTTCACCCCAGAAATAGGAAGAACAGGCTGCGGAAGGTCTCCCAGGACTAAAGATTCTCTCAACTAGGGATCGTTCTGTTTCCCAGGGGACACAGCAATGTCTGGAGACAATTTGTACTGTCACAAGCAGAGGCCGTACAGAGAAGTTTAGTGGTGGTGGTGGTGGTCGGGGATACTAGAGCACATCCACATAGCCCAGGCTAGACCCCACTGCAAAGAACAGTGGGGCGCCACAGAGCTTCAGAGGTGTTCAGTAGCCAGCAGGTGCCAGGTTCCTCTCTGGAGGCCACAGGGGGCCAGAGAGCTGGGAGGAGACCCAGTATCACAGCCAGCAAAATGTTCTCTTGTTTGGCGCTGCACTTCTTGGCGCTGCTTTTAGGGTGCTGTGCCATCAGAAACACAAAACGCAAGCTTCTCTCCCCCCCCACCCCACCCCGTAGGAGAGGTGTGGACCTAACTGGTGGAAACCCCAGACTCCAGAGTCACCTGAGTGCACGCGGCAGCTGCCACTTCTCCTTACCCGCCCAGGCAAGCTAATGCAGGCCTGGGCTGATTTTCTTCCTGTCTTTGTCAAGCGTTTCATAAAGCTTGCCCCAGGTTAACTTTCTTCTTAGTGGTTAAAAAAGTGTGTTTAGGGTGAGGAATTATCCCTTAAGCTTTTACCTTTCTTGGAAGAGCAAAGACTGGCAAACAGATTAGAATGTTGCCCAAAGTCCGTAGAATCTCTACACTGTTTGGAATTGGGCTGACACGTGAGTGGGTTTCGACTTTCTTTGTCTGCAAGAGTGTCACTCATAACTGCCCCCTTCCCCTCTCTCTCTCTCTCTCTCTCTCTCTCTCTCTCTCTCTCTGTGAGTGTGTGTGTGTGTGTGTGTGTGTGTGTGAGTGAGAGAGAGAGAGAGAGAGAGAGAGAGAGAGAGAGAGAGAGAGAGAGGGAGAGAGAGAGAGTGTTTAAGAGAGATGACAACCTTGGGAGTCATTCTTCAGGGTCCCGTCTACCTCTTTAGGTTTATATCCTCTCTGGCTTTGGATTTCTTTCTGGCTTTGTCTGGGCAGCTCGGCTGGCCAGTGATTTCCAGAGATCCACTCACCTCTACTTCCTCGGCACTGGGATCATAAGTGTGTGTACTACCATGCCTGGCTTCTTCTTAAACTCGTGTTCTGAAGATCACATTTGGGCTCTCATGCTTGTAGGGCAAGCAGCTTCCCAGCAGAGCCATCTCTGTACTGTCTGGTTCTCTAAGACAATCCCCATATTGTCTACTGCTCGTGTGCAGATACGCAGTCATTCTTCTGTGTCTGAAGTCCCGCCTGCTCTGATTCCCCACTGATCCCAAGGCTACTCTAGGCAGGGAAAAGGTACAAGAAATATGCCAGCACACTGGTCACTTTAGCTAATGACACTTCGGGGTGTTTGTTTGTTTGTTTGTTTGATTGTTTGGTTTGGGAGACTTTTTTTTTTCACACTGTAGCCCAGGTTATTCTAGCACTCATAATATGGCCCAGGCTGGTCTTGAACATTCAGTAACACACCTGTGTTAGCCTCTGATAGGATTACAGACACAAAGCATCACCAGACCCAGCCCCCTTCTCCTTATTTGTAACTAGTTACTATACCTATGTACATGATGTGAAGCGGGCATGCCGTCGTGTACATATGGAGATCAGAGGACAACTCTGTGGCGTCAGTTCTCTCCTTCCACATTTACGTGGGTCCCAGGGATCAAACTCAGGATGTCAGACTTGCTCAGCAAGTGCTTTACCCACTGAGCCACACAGCTAGCCCCTTTTTCTACCTTTTAATGACAGGTCCAGAGTGAGTGGCACAGAGATTTCCACCAGGACCATTTCAGAAACTGCTGTAGAGTGGTAGGGAAGGATGGGTTGTGCATCCCCACTCCCTTCATACTCCTCTAGGGAGCCAGCCCTGAAGGGCTCAGCAGCAAACATCCGCCCACTGCCAATGGCTCAGCACCACAAAGACAAGAAGGCAAATTCAGTGCTCCCTGGATCTGCCTTCTTTCTTTCATGTGACTACGTATTCCATTCTCAGAATGGAGAATGAATGTGTGTAGGAGGAGTGCCTTGTGCTCTGTGTATTCAGATGCTGATTTCTGTGCCCTGAGAGAGATCTAGTTACAGTCTGGACACAGGCATTGCCATGATCGTTGTGGTGTAAAGAATGTTTCCCAGTTATCTCTGATTGCTGAATAAAAGGCTGAACAGTCAATGGTTGGGTAAAGAAGATAGAAAACCTGGACTTCTGATCATCTGAGGAGCAGAGCGAGAAAGGAGTGTGCCAACAGGTAGGTGAGGTTCAGGAGAAGACAGGCCATGAGGGAGGTGGAGGAGAGAGGAGGAAGAGGGGGAGGAGGGGGGAGGGGGAAGGAGGAGGAAGAGGAAGAGGAGGAGGAAGGAGTCCATGAGGTCAGGCATGAGGTGGAGTTGCCAAGGGAGTTCTCCATGAAGGACAGACAGCTACATCAGGGCAAGCCAGGGAGAAACTAAATGCAAGTTACTCAGGGCATGTGGCTGGGAAGTAACTAGATAGCACAGAAGTTTGGAATATCTGCCCAGTTACTGTGCTTAAAGCTTATTGAAAAAAAACTAATAGGTGTCCATCTCAATTATCTGGGAAGTAGCCAGGTTAGGAAGAACTGCTATCTTTAAATTTCATCCTATAGATAAAGTTTTTCTTTGCAGATGGCGAGACACAAGTGCTAGAAATCCAGTAACTTATTAAAGGTGATAGAGTTCTATCAGACAGGTCTGTGGGGACATTTTCTTGACCAGTGATTGATGTGGGAGGGCCCAGCCCACTGTGGTGTTGCCATCCCTGGGCAGATGAGCCTGGGCTAAAACAGAAAGCAGGCTGAGCAAGCCACGGGGAGCAAGCTACTATGTAGCATTCTTCCATGGCCTGCTTTAGTTCTTGAGTCGAGGCTCCCGGCCTGACTTCCTTTCATGATGGGCTGTACCTGTAAGCTGAAATAAACCATTTACCCCTTAAGGTGCTTTTCACCATGGTGTCTTACACAACAATAGAAAGCAAATTATGGTACACACTTAAGGTAAGCATGGATAATTCATGCACTTAACTTTCACATTCAGAGATGCAAGCTGAGCAACCTGCCCATTAAGTCTCGGGGATCCCGAGCATGTGGGGAAATGATGGAAGCTCTGTTCTTTCTTAGCACATCCAGGGGTGTCTCTAGCAAGCAGACTCATATTGCTTCATAAGCAATCATAATGTTTAAGGACAGTTTTCTATCTTGGAAATGAGAACCATCTATTAATACTTCACTGTGGTGTTCAACTGAAGAAGTGGGAAGCCACTTCAGTGCTGGGGGGGGGGGAGATCAGATGGGGTTTCCTTTAGTAATGGAAGGTCTTTCTAGCTGGGCACCGGGATGGTCTGGAACAGTCTCAGCTGGCCTGTGAACATTCACACTGTGGCTAATACAGATCAAAATGTGCCATAATCACATAAGGTATACGAGATTTGGAAGAAGGAACAAAAAAACTATAAAGTATTTCTATCGCCACAGATCTCCCCCCCTGCTTACAGCTTCGAATCTCAGAGAACTAAGATGGGGAGGCATTGGAGTTGTGCTGACCCTCGCTGCAGCAAGAGTTCATTGTCCAACTTTCAAGCCACCCTCATCCCTGTCCTTCCATTCCACTGGAAGAAGGCATCCCCAGCATTTACCCAACACCAGACCGTGGTCTCATGTTATCTTTGCAAGAGTATTCCCCCGCCCTACTAGAGACAAGTGAGGTCTTGCGTTCTGAACAGGTATCCTGGGTATTCTAATGGGCAGCTGGACTTGGGGGTTATTGGTGTCTACTTTCCCTAGTCCTGTCTTCCATCTGGCTATTTCTGTCCCTCATGCTTCTTCAAAGCTTTTCACTTCTGTGACACTAACATTCTCCTTAGCTTGTCAACAACCCCCCCCCCCCCAAGTTGGGCAACTTTTCCAATGCCATTTCTGGCTTTAGCACTGAACCTTCTGGTCAGCCTTTCCACACTTGATCTTAAGTCAAAAGGCCGAGAAGCGATTGGTCAGCCTTTCCAAATGACATGCCCAGGGATACAGAAGGAGACTTTGCAACAATTCAGTCTATGCTTCTGGCTAAGACCAGAGATTTCCAGGTAGAGATCTCATGCGTGAGGTCTTTCTGATCCAAGTGACATCTGGGAGCTTTCTGCATCCTGGGAGCATGTGTACTGGACACAGCCCTTTGTCAATTGCTGTTTAGATGTTGAGTTTTGCTGTTTATGTTGTTCTTGCTCAGGCCTCAACCCTCTAAGTGGGAGGAAGAGTTTGTTTTAGCTTCTCAAACCACAACATCTTGATGGACTCACAGAAGTCCTCTGAATCCTGCTTCCTGTTCTTCATATCCCAGGATTACCTCTATCCAGGGTCACCTGCAACCTCTTGTGCCCCCTGCTCTCAGAGGACACCAGCGGGCTGGTTCTTCCCATTGCCTGTTCTCCTGTCTCTGTTGTCTTCTGCCATCCCCCGTGTGGAATGAGACAACCTCTCAGTTTATGAAGGAGGCTGTGACCTGCTTTTCTGTCTCCTCACTACGCACTGGACTCTTAGAGGCAAACTGAGAAGCAACTCCATCTCTTCGTGTGGCCACATCTACCTGGGTTCCTGAGCACACAGGTCATCAGGGCTCTGCATCTCACTCATGTATTTCTTCTTTAGTTCATTTGCTCACTGAGTAAGGAATATCTAGGTTTTCATGTATCAATGATAGAGACTTGCTCTCTGTCTCTGAGATTCCTAAGCAGCTACAGCAACTCCTTTGCTTGTTTTGAGCCTTGCTTCCGTCCCTAAGTAGAAATCTTAATGAAGAAGCCAACACGACTATTGTGACTAAAACCAGATCAACGGTTTAGTGTTGACCATGTTCCCAGCTTCTTACTGGTAGCTCTCTGTCCTGTACACATGCCTTTCCACGTGGGATGCTTCCAAGTGGGACAACTCTGCTCCAAGCCATCCAGAACCACCCAGGGGTTGTTATGGTCAAAGCGATGGCACTTACCCAGCACTGCCTCGCTGTTGAATGGGCACCAGCCATTTTCTGTTCTATTTTCCTGAATGCTTGTCTCCTGCATGCCTATTATCTGTGGGTCTTTACCAAACTGCTACAAACTGTTTTCATGGCTTTGTTTCATTTGTAACTAGATGAGAAGTCTTCCCTCTTCCTCCTCTTCTTCCCACTTTCCCACCTACCCCCAATCTTTCCCCCTACCCTCCCCGCCCTCCACCTTTGGACATTTTATATGCCTGACACGTTTAGGATAATTAGAAAAGCAAACATTGTACTGGAGTGCCCCCAAATCCTGCCCAATAGAAACTTAGCTTTCTCCCTTTAAAACAATGAAGACTATTGTATAATTTAAAAAAAAAAAAATCTTCCTAATGTTTTGATCAGGACAGAGTGCACTCGTCTTTGGGGAATTAGCTTGACTCTGTAGTGCCATAGATATCTTGACTCTTGGCTATGGCTGCCTCATGGCTCATAGGGATATGGCTAGAACCCCTCCCCACCATGCTTGTTTGGAGGGAACTCTCCCCATCTATAGCACATGGATGCCATGGCCTCTTCTAGCCCACCCAGAGGAGAGCGTTGGCTACAGCAGGAGGCAGGTGGACCTACATTCTTCTGCAGTGCTCAGCAGTCTCCATGAGGAAGCTAGCTGTGATCTTGAGTGTGACCCCAAGAAAGATGTTCGACATCTAGATTTCCACGGTCCAGCCATGCTCCAGGTGGCTTCTAGGGATTAAGGAAGATGGCCGATTCTGCTGGAGCTCCGGTATATAACTGAAGGTCTCTTCCACTGCCATCCCCCTGACACACCTTTTGGCAATAGGCTACCTCTCCTTTTCCATCTCATTTTTTTTTTCTTTTCACTGCTCAGATCTCACTGTCTTTGGAACTTCTCAAAAGTTCTTCCAACACCGAGATACTAGACTGAGGCTGCTTGTCTTAGTGAGCCACCTCAGGCTGTGGTTGTGTCCGATTTGCCCTATTACTTAATCTGATTTCACTAATTCTTTGAGACAGATACTGTTATGTCCCTTTGCCATGTAAGAAACTGAGATTCATCTCTGCTTACCAGGTACATGAGGATTTTACCATGCCAGCTTTCTGAAACTTGACTCAAATGCCAGCGAAAACTGTAAAATAAATAATGATGCAGAGAAAATACTTAATCTGCAGAGAAACCCAAATGCTTCAGTAGCACAGAAGCACAATTTGTTGCTAGCGGATTGATATATTAGTTATAAATCAGATTACATTTTCCACAAAGCTTGTGCTACCGGGGCTCTGTGTGGCAGTGATGTGAGCAGACTATAAATTATTTGAGTGCTTGCGAGTTACTAAACTGCTTGTCACTAAGAGGAATTACTTATTCAGATGTTCTTCAGCTGCAGACTGGCTGCTTCCCAGAACTACCAAGAGTTAGCACTTACCATCATTGGCTACCTCATTCGGCCACAGAAACAGTTTGTCTCACCAATAGGCCAGCTTCCATCTAGATCCATCTATCTAAGCTTATAGTAGCTTCAACTCTGTGGAAGTTTGAATAAAAATGGCCCCCATAAGTTCATAGGGAGTGGCACTGTTAGGAGGTGTGGCCTTGCAGAAGTAGATGTGGCCTTGTTGGAGGAACTGCATCACCTGGGGTAGGATTTAAGGTTTCAGATGCTCAAGCCTGACCTAGTATCACTCTCTCTTCCAGATGCCTATGGATCCAGATGTAGAACTCTCAGCTACTTCTCTAGCACCATGAATGCCTGTGCCTTGTCATTTTTCCTGCTATGACAATAAAGGACTAACCCTCTGATTTAAGCAAGTCCCAATGAAATGCTTTCTGTGATAAGAACTGCCATAGTCATGGTATTTCGTTACAGCAGTGGGAACTGTACCAGGGACTTGGATATTGAGGTGGTAGATTTGACTGTGCTTTTGTTTGGAGGAATGTAGATTTTGGATTAGGAAAGCATTTGAATACCTTAAGCTGGGGTTTAATGGTCCATACTAGTAGGAATGTGGAGGGCAGTGGCGCTGGGGGTGATTTGAACTGGGGTGGGAGGGGGCTGGCTCAAGAGGTTTAGAGACAGTTCTGGTGATATTTTGGGGAAGAATGTGACTGCTTTTTGCCCTTGTCCGGAAAGTCTGCCTGAGGCTGCATTGGAGAATTTTGGATTAACAGCTTTAGCAGGGGAGATTTCAAAACAGCCTAGTGTCAACTAGTAGTTATTAGTGGCCAGTGTTATGCAGATATACAATGAAAAGGAACAAACTGAGAGTCTTACATGAAGATCAACACAGGCAGCAGAAAGAAAGAGATACTGAGCCTGGCTTCTGCGTTTAAAACCTCCAAGCGTATCCCCAGTGACACTCCTTCCAACAAGGCCACACCTACTACCACAAGACCACTACAAGTGTCACTACCTGTGAGTCTGAGGGCCATTTTCAACCAAACAACTACAAGCTCCCTCCATCAGAATTAATCTCCAATGTTTCATGCTTTATCTCCTCTGAGACTTACTGAGCCATAATATAGGATGTACCTGGTACAGAATACATGCTCACAGAATGTTTGTTGACTTCATGAGTGTGGTGGTTTGAATGAAAATGGGACCCCACAGGCCCATAGGGAGTGGCACTATTAGATATGGCCTTGTTGGAGGAAGTATGTCATTGGGCTTGGAAATCTCAGAAGATCAAGCCAGGCCAGTGTCATTCTTGCTTCCTGACAACCATGGCTGTAGACATAGAACTCTCACCTATCTTTCCAGCTCCGTGTCTATCTGCATCCAGTCATGTTTCCTGCCATGATGTCAGTGGGTTAACCCTCTGGAAATGTAAGCCAGTCCCAATTAGATGTTTTTCCTTAATAAGAGTTATCATGGTCATGATGTCTCCTCACAGCAATAGAAACCCTAACTCAGATAACGAACAATGTCCTCGCTCGTGGCAATAATCAAATGAATTAAATAGACCGGACCTGAGTCTACACTGCTGAGTCTCTCACCTTCATCCGTATGCAGACAGAGGCTGGATGGCAGGCATCAGTGACTACACTGGCAAGTTCAATGCCCTTGTTTGGTCTTCTTGCGACTCTTTCTCCATGCTTCCTCTTTGGTTAAATCCCAGAGCAAAATTGTCCTCTCTCCTTTAGTTGCCTTGTCAAGTCTGTCTTGATCTATTTCATCTATCCCCTCTGGTCATCCCATCCAGTCTGGGGTCCTTTCCAGTTCCTCTCTTGGCTACCTTTCTCCCTTCTATATGCCCTCCCAATCACATGATGTCTGTGGCTGCCTTCCAGGCAACGGCTCTTCTATCTGTCCATCTCTCTTCTAAGCTTTAGAGACCCGTTTCCAGTTTCTTACGGAATAGATTTGATAGGAGAGCCCTACAAAAGACATGGATTAATATGTATATATTAATGTGTGTGCATATGCATGTAAATATATGTGCAGTATACATGTGTACATATGAATACGCTTGAACTGTATTGTGTGAAAGCAACTTCATAATGAAGAAAATCCAACCCACAGAGCCTGGGAAAGTGAAAATCAGGCCAGAGTTTAATGTGCTGTGAATCCCATGGGAGAGTTTGTGTACTGCTGATCATGAGCCTCTAGCCGCTGGCAGTGGTCAGTTCTCTGCTTAGGGACCTTGTCTCCTTCACTATTATCTACAGGACTGAGTCTGACCCTTTCTTTCAGGGTCAAAGCTGTACCCCTATCTCCAGCCTGGCTGTGAGCCCACCCATCCCCCACAGCCACACCTGGGCCCAAATGAGAAGTGACCCCTAACTCTTGGGGTTTCGGTTTTGTGGCACTCATTTTTGTCCCACCCTTCCAATTCTTTGGCTTCTTTTATTGGGAGGTACCTGCTCTCTCCTCTCGAAGCTCATAGTCCTGGGAACTTCCCCGAATTTCCTGCTCAGACGGTAAGTAGTTAAGTGTGAGTTTCAGATGGACCACGTGTATTTTGTGTGAGGGGCAGTGTGTGCGTGTACTCGGCATGTGTGCAGGTGCACACGCCCATGCATGTGGCCACTGAACCCAGGGGCTTGCACTGTGCACACGCCCATGCATGTGGCCACTGAACCCAGGGGCTTGCACTGAGCAGCGTCCTCTATTATTTTTTTCTACTTGTTTGTTGCTTCTGAGGCTCCGGGTTGTGTCTGGAGCTGCAGGACTCTCTTAGGCGAGCCTTTGGAATCCATCCTTCTCTGCTTCCTGGTGCTCAGATTACAGGCACTCCTTCATGCACAGCTTTCTCTGTGAGTGCTAGGAATCTGAACTCAGGTCCTCATGCTCATCCCAAAAGTGCTTTACCCACTGAGCTGTCTCCCCAGTATATGTTTCCAGTACTGAAGTCGCCGTGTACCCCAAATTCAAAGTTAACTGAGAGTCCTGCCGGGTACCCTGACCCTGACACTCCTTCTACCCCCATGTTCCTCATACACACGGGACATGGGCCTCTTTCTTACATCATGCTCATTTGCTGTTTCACCTCCTCCCCACTACACCAGAATGTGTATCCCTGAGGCAAGGACTGGGAACACTCCTTCACCATTTCTCAACCAGACACCATCTGGCAAGCACTGTGCAGACATGGGGCTCCAGGCAAAGAAGACTAAGTTCCTACTCCAAGAGCAGAGTTGCAACCTGTGGACCCTGGCCAGACTCAGCCCCCACTCATCTTGAACATGTTGGTAGTTTGTATACTTGCCTAGTGAGGTCCATACTTTGCTACAATGGCAAAGTATGTGGCCTCTTGCCTCACAAAGCTTAATATATTTGCTCTCTTTATAGAAAAAAAAAAAAACAAAAACCTTACCAACCTCTGGCCTTGCTGTCTAGAGAAGGAAGACAGACATAAACAAATACAAGTTCATTTATCTTTCATCTCCAGAGCCTCATATCGATCAGTGTGTGGTCTGGTAGCCCACGCACGTATGGGAGCCACCTGGAGCCTTCACCAGTCGTTCTTGATTTCCAAAAACTTGAGAATCTGTCTTTCGTTTTTATTTTTGAGACATGATCACATAGCCAAGGCTGGCCTCCAGATTGCTATGTATGTGAGGCTAGCCTCAAACCTGGAATCCTCCTATCACCCCTAGTGCCAATATTACAGGCGTGCACTACCATCCCCAGTTTGAGAGCCCACCACTCACAAGGCTTTCAGGGGCTTCCTCGAATCTATGTGTTACCACCCCTCAGCTCAGGGCCTACTATCCTATGAGTTTGTGGTCAACTCTGGTCAAGGGTTGAACCAGCAGGAAGGGTCCATTCTTGGCCTACATCTTAATTCTCTCTATAATTTTAAGTCTGTGGCATTGTTGCATGAAGTTACCGTTTTAGCCTGTTGCCTTGAAAGTGGATTTTGCAAAAATTTCCCATTTACTCAGACATGGAGTTACTGGGCTTCTTCCTGTGGAGAAAATTGGCGCATCATTCTCTACTGTTCTACAGAGGATGTCTCAATCCTGAAGGAGGTGGCTGCCTTCCACCCGGGAGCTATGGACCAGAGCTGTCCTTCACTGGACAGTTTCTCCTACTTCTGAGTCCTTTGCCGGGAGCTGTCCTGGATTGTATCACTAACAGTCACATAATCAAAATAAGCTAACTAGTCCCATCATGTCCCAAGCTCAGAAAGCGGTCTGTCTTCCTGTGGTGGGACGTGACAGGCCGACAGAAAATAAATAAAAGCCAATCCAACCCATTAGCGTTTGGAAGGCAAATGTTTCCTAGCAAAAATAAAGCCGGTGACTGTGTGGAGACAGATGTTGACACTTGCTACTCTTGTTAGCACACTTAAGAAAATAAATTCAAGATAAGAGAGGCCCGGGCATAGTTGGGACCTGTGTGCTGCCTGTTCTTCACAAAGAGAGTCAAATACTGAAATCATATCCCTGTATTTCCATTTAGACTTTCTTGGGAGAGACAAAGACTTGGGGCAAATGGAGTTTTAAAACCTTGGATTATCTGTGTAATTCATTACTCTAATAGCCGTTTCTAGTTCACAAAGATCCAGGTTTTCTGTGCTGTTGAGGAGCTGGCAAGAGTGAAAGTAGTGGGACCATTTCTCCACATGCCAGGCAGTGAGCTTACCCAGCTAGCTTCTCCAGTTTGTGTTAAGGTGTGGCTACCAGTGGGGATTCAATTTTCCTGTGAGAAAAAGACACCGGCTGTCCTGTTCTGTTCTCCCCACTGGATGGATAAAATCATTGCTGCTTCACATGATCATGTGGGCGACTGTCAAGAAAGATTTTAAGTGAAGTGATAAGGCACAGGAAATTGAGCTCGAGTGTTTAGGTAAATGAGAATTGCTTTCTCTCTGACAAGTTTTTGGGAGAAAGAAAAACTTGAAAATAAAATCTTAAATACCGAGGTAGATCTGTGTTTTATAATGGCTGTGGCTCATTTTGTCCATGTTTGCTATACTTACAATATTCCCAGGCAAGTCTAATGGGGCTGGTTTATAATTCCAACTTCTCAGGAGCAGAGGCAGGAGAATAGCAAGATTCGAAGCGACTCTGGGCTACAGAATAACCTCAGGGTCAGCCTAAGCAACCGAGGGAGACTCTTGCCTAAAAAATCTAAAAGAAAAAACAAAAACACTGCCTCCCCAGACTCCCAATTCCCCCATATACCACAAAACCAAAACAAGCACATAAAAGAAACCAATACCTCCAAACCAAAGAAGCAAAAAACCCAAAGAAGGTGGGAGCTGGGATCAAGCTAGTGACAGAGTGAACCCCGCAAGCGGGAGGTTCCAGGTTCTGGGAGTCCCATTACAGAAACAGAGAACACTTGCAAGCAATCTGTGGAACTCTTTCCTCTGATTAAAACTCATCTATTCTTGGTTAATATATTTTCATATCCAGCAGCTCAGTATTTTCCTTTTAAATATATTTTTAATAACTTAATTAGTTCCATTTCTGTGTTTCTGTCATTTACAGAAACACACTGGGGAAAGAACTGAATTAGAAATTGTCTTCTCATATCTTTCTTTTAGAAAGAGCTTTAGGATCAATTACTAATTGCACCAGCATGGGGCTTATTAGCAGGTTAAAGTCTCTTGTAGGTAAATCGTTAAAGAAGCCAAATGAATTTCGAGTGCAAATCTGAGGTTTACCAAAGCGGGGGTTGGGGGGGGGAGATCCTTATGTAATCACTCGGGGAAGGGCCAGATGCTGTTCTCCTGTTTAGGACACTCGCTAAATATGAAAAGCAGCACCGGTTCCCATTCAGCTGTTTTGTGTTAATAAACTTCCATCCATCATAAATTACCAGGGAAGCCAGCCAGATGCTTGAAACCCACCCGCCTTGTGGTCCAGGTTGCTCCTCCTGGAGTTGCAGTTTAGCTAACTTCACTACTACAGCAGCCTGATATAATTAAAGAGTGGGAAGGGTGTGCTTTTAGCGCTGTTGGGTCATTAAAGGTTTTTAGGGGACCCGGACTATTTCTTCCCTGTAGTAAAGAGGGAATAGCTAGTCTCCTAGCACAAAGAAATGAACGAGCGCAGTGCTTTTTAAAAAGTTTAAGTACCCAGGGATGTAACGGGACTCTCTGACATCAATTATGGAAATCAATAAAGAACGCCCCTCTGTTGGCCCTCTCCTGACAGAGGCAAAGAGCATGGCAGAGTCAACAAAGCAACTCTGTGGAATCGAATAATCAATTACGTCAGAATTGCATTTTAAAAGATGTCTCTAAATTTTTTTTTTTCTTTTTGCTGCTAAAGTCTGTTTCTGAACCCAGTTTACTTACCTCATTCCTGAGAACAATAAAGGCTCAATAAAGGGTTTTACCTGCCCTACTGGTTTAAAATAACCTACAGAGACTGCCCCACACACCCGTCACCAGCTGAGCCCTGTGAGTAAAAGAGAAAGCAAATGAGGGAGGTCGGGGGCTGACAGAGGCTCTGCAAGTAGCTGAGTTGCTGGAATGTAAAAAATTACAAGGACGCCAGGATGTATTTCACCGCATCGAATAAATCAGAGTATTCTGGAAGGACTTGCTTTCCTGACACTGGGCCAATTCCATCATCCTTGGTCACTAGACCCCGAATTACCAAAGGATCTTTTGGTGCTAAATATCCTGTGATAAGAACATTTTCTGTCACAGAGAGCCAGTCTCACACCACCTTGGGTCTTCCCTAGCATGCCTAGGAGGCCCAGACTCCTAGAGTCTTTCAACAATCCCTCTGGGTCCAGGAAAGGGAAAGGGTGAAGACCTTCCACGTGCTGGGGGGTAGTTTATTTAACTTTGGTTTTACTATTGACAACAGTTAACAGTCCAATTTAGAGACAAGTTCCATAAATCAAGTCGCCCTTTAAACTCTCAACTCCCTCTATTCCTGTAATATGGAGAGAATAGGGTACCAAATGGAACGTGCTGAGTTCCTCTCAGGGAGCCCCTTGGGATTCATTATCAGCACTATACTGTAAGAAGGTAATGGGAGATGGACCACAAGGTTGGTGGACAGAAAAACTTGAGCCATTCTGGATGTGGTCTCATCATGTCTGATGCTGAGGTTCCTAGATGACTTGTTTGTCCAGATCTGGGTAGGGCTGAGGGGTGGGGTCAGTGGAGAGCAAACAAGAAAGGGATGATGAGATTGCAAAACGGTAACTGACGCTCCAGGATGGAGAGGGCCCTGTATGTTGAAGGTCAAGGATAGATCATAGGAGTTGGTCACAGGCTGACTTAGGCTTACTTAGGCAGAGCTGTACATGAAGAGTCAGGCACCCAGGTGAGTTCACCATTGTTACTTATGAGCCCAGGAGGGGTCCATACCATAAATCACATCCGGCAGGCTGAGGAGTGCTCTGTGTGGCAATCTGGGCATGGTTGGGACTGAAAAGTCAGCTGGGTAGTGGACCAGCTTGGGTTAACGAAGGGAACTGCATCCTGGAAGTACTTGTTCTAAAGCTCAGGATACCGTGAGGATTCCAACTCACACAGGCAGTCACAAGGCAGGGTGGCTGATTTAACAGAAACCCTTACTTCTGACTTGACCCAATTAGCTTGCCTGGATGGTTGAAATCCACTGGGGACTACCGGGTTCTAGTGAGGTGATGGAGCATTCTCATTTTGAGCTGTAAGTAAAGCAGATGTGGAGGATGTGAGCAGAGGCTGTCAGTCTGACCCTGGCTTGCATGAGAATGGCTCAGTGAAGATGTGGGAACCAACCGGGTGTCTGGTTCTAAATAGTCCTGACCCTCTTGCCTAATGTCCACTCTCACACACACACAAATAGGACTGAACCCTTCAACAGGTCTAGACACAGCACAGCCTAAGGATCGTTCACCTTTGACTGAGTACCTACTGTGTGTCATTGCTGGACATGGAGGGAAGACCTCAGACAACCTCCTTAAGAAGACATTCTAGGTCATGAGTGAGCCATGTCTTTGACCTACCTCCCTAACCAGATCGTGGGACACGGTGGGTCCTTTAGCTAAAGTCACAATTGATTCAGAGTCTTCGCACTTCTTCCTCCGTCTAGAAATGCCTTTGAGCGTAGCTGCGCTTGTCCATCTTCTAGGACACGAAAGGCTGTCATTAACTATATGAGTGGATTTTCTACCTCATGACCCAGGAGATACAGCAACAGCAATGGTCTTGCCTTCATCCTTTCCATCCAGATGTCTTTGTTACTGTCAAGATTTGTAATAGATGTGTGTTTGCCTAGTGTAGCCGATTGGTTAAGAGCTCAAGCTCTGGGGTAGGGCCATTTTAGTTCTATCCTGTACCTCCTCCACTCCCCAGCTCTGTGTCTTAACCTATAGCTCCTACGCTTTTTGACCAGAAAGAGGAATTGATAATGATGCCTGCCTTTTCATATCTGCATAATTAATTAGTTTCCCTCTCTTAGCTTGAGTTGCTTTCTTAACAAAACCTAATGACACCCAAGAGCAAGGCAGAGGACATCAATTTACAGAAACTATGGCAAAAGCTACAGTGGGTAAAAGAACTATATACACTTGTGAAATACAACAATTCATAGCTATAAAGCATGAGATTTTTGCTTGCTTACAAAACACACAAAGATATTTCCAGAGTTGGGAAAGACAATTACCTTTTACACACACCAAACATGCACTGAAGTTTACACGGTCCAGAGCACATATGTGAAAAACATTTGATTTCAGATGATTTTCACTTAATCCCTGAAAATCAGGCCATTTCTGGAATTTAATAATTTACCAGTTGACGATAATGAGAGGAGACAGGGTAGTTAAGGCTTCTAAAACACAGCAGGTGTGAACGATGCTTAATGAACCATATCTTACTTTTGATATTGAAGACTTGTGATGAGGAGCTCAAAAAGAATTTAGTCATTAAAAAAAGGAAATACAGTAAAAGAAGTATATAGAGTTGTTGGCAGTGGATAATTAAAATACACAAGAAGGCATAGAATGACTTCAGTAATACATGAAACATGATAAGGCTGATGGGGAGAGAAGCAAGGAGGGCAGGAGATGGCGTGTGGAGGTTTTGGTCAAGAACATAGACTTAGGTACAATAAAGGTAGTTCATTTGATGCTCAATTGTGCTTCACAGTAACAATGCCTAGCTGAGTTGTATTAGATATATTTTAAACCGTTCACAGCAGAATTTAAAAACCTGTTCTCACTACAAAGAAATGATTAATTTTGGGGTTGATGGATATGCTAAATACACCAGTTTGGTTATGACACAATGTATACATTTATCAAAAATATGATGTAATATGCATGCATCAGAAGTTCAGAATGAACCCCTAAATATGCCTCATCATTGAATGTCATTGAAGAGTAAAATAAAAAAGAAGAGTGAATATATGGGTTTAGAATACTTTGGAAGGCAAGTTTTATGGCAAAAAGCAGTCATTTATTTTAGAACTGAGTATTAATTGGTATGGTTATCTTATCATCTTTGCAGTCACTGGTCCAGGGAGTCACATATTTCTGGTACTTTCACAAGCAACCTGGAATTTCTTGTGTTCTCTTAAATGTCAGCAATTAACTAATTAACTAACTGTAGACTATATTTATTGTGAGTGTTCATGAATGTGTGACTGTGCACGTGTCTGTGTCCATGTGTGTGTGTCCATGTGACCGTATGTGTGTGTGTGTGTGTGTGTGTGTGTGTGTGTCTCAGGGAATTTAAGGAAGTTGATTTTCTCTTTCTACTATGATGGTCCCAGAGATCAGATATTCAAGGGCCTTGATCTCCTGAGCCATCGTGCCAGCCCTGATGTGAACAGTTTGAATACTCTGTATTGTTTATTCCTGAGTGGTTTATCAGACAGTGTATTCTCTTTGTCCTTAATTCCCTGAGAGTCAGCACCATAGTCAGCCAGTGCTCTATTCAGTTAGAGTCTGGTTAATGAGTCACCATAAGCTCTCTGTGTAGACTCTGAATTCGTGGTCAGCACCGAATGGACTCCACACGAACATTAAAGCCCCTCTGAATAGAAACGAGTTCTTCACTCAGAACTGTCGTAATTCAGTTTCTTACATTCATCATTCTAAACTCAAGTAATTATTCTGATGACTTGGAAATGGTTAGTGGACATTGCCAGTTGGTGTTCTGAACAAAGCTGTTGCTGCTGACACCAGATATAGATTAAATGGCGGTCGAGTAGTTAATAGTAGATAAATATCAGCATTAGTCTCATTTGGCACAAAGAAACTGAAAGCCAGCCTGGTGGCACAATGACATTCTCTAAGTGAATGTGCTAGATTTGGGCTCAGGCACTCTGACCCCCAAATTAATGGTCCTAGGCTAATGTATCACACTAACCTTGGGTTTGGGTGGACATTTTGATCATGGGTATGTATATGTGGGTGTCGGATAAAAATGACTCTAGTATTCTTCATACCTGACAATGGAGTATCTATTTTCATGTGATCTTTGCTGCCTCATGATTATTTATTTATTAATTTTAAAAAATTCTAAGCATGAGTTCATGTGCCTCTCTCTCTCTCTCTCTTTCTCATGTGTGTGTATGTGTGTGTGTGTGTGTGTGTGTGTTCATGCATGTGCTTGATGAAGCCAGAAGAGGCCACCCAATCTGGAGCTGGAGTTACAGGCAGTTGTGAGCTCCCAGTGTGGATGCCGGGAACCAAATTCTGGTCCTCTGCAAAGGCAGCACGTGTTCATTACCACTGCACCATCTCTCCAGCCTCTGTTATTTGTTTTCAGAACTGTAGTCTGATGTAGCCCAGGTTAGTATAGAACTTTCCATGTAGCTAAGGGTGAGCCCAAGCTCTAATTGTTTCCCTTCATCTCCCAGATGCCAGGATTATAACTGTGGACCACTATGCTTGTCTCCTGATTCTTTTTTTCTTTTCAAATACAGATATTTTTTGAAAAAGACACAGTTTGTGCATTAGAAGTTCAAATGCTCCAAGATGACCAGTAAGGGAATATAATAGTAACAAAACCCCAGATCTCCTGAGGTAAGCTCTTGGATTAGTTCTACTTATTGGTATTTTAACATGTTTTATTTATTTATTGTGTGCATGTGGAAAGGTCAGATGGCAACTTGCTGAAATCAATTCTTTCATTCACCATGTGCGTTCTGGTACTGAACTTACGATATCAGGGTTGACAGTAAGTCCTTCACCTATCTCACTGGCCTACTCCGCTTGCCTCAACATCTACTTTCCGTTACCTTTTGCACCTTCTATCTTTGGATCTATATCATATATGCTATGTGATATATAGTTTTATCCTGATCATGAAATTCATTCATGAAGTAGCAGTATAGCAGTATCTTTGTTGTTGTTGTTGTTGTTGTTGTTGTTGTTGTTGTTGTTTGAGACAGGGTTTTCGAACTCAGAAATCTGCCTGCCTCTGCCTCCCAACTGCTGGAATTAAAGGTGTGTGCCACCACTGCCCGGCTTAGCAGTATCTTTTAATTTAGCGTAATATTCCATTTAGGGGCTTCAGTCTTCTATGCATGCCAATTAACATAGATGTATATCACTTGTACATTCTTTACCCTCCTTTTGGAAGACAGTTATTATAAATCATATCTTTTTAAATGTATCAAAAACAATCACTAAAACATATAATCAACATACTATTACTAATGAGATAGTTAATGTAAGCAACTATTAAGCCATCAAACTTTGATAGAAACACCAAGATTTAGATTTTATTTAATATGAAATTGCAAATGGAGATTCACATTTCTAAGTGGTTCTTGAGATGCTTAAAAAGCTTTCCAAAAATTAAATTTAATATCATATTTTACATTTACATGAATGGAAACTGAATAATCAGGCTTTATTTTTCTTATCTAAAATGCTTGTGACTGGAGAGACAGCTCAGTGGTTAAGAGAGCTTGCTGCTTTTACAGAAGACTGGAATTTGAGTTTTGTCACCCACTTTGAGTTGATGACTCACAACCATGTGTCACACTAGCTCCCTTTGGAAGATCCAGTGCTCTGTTCTGGCCTCTGTGGGCAGTGTCCTGCATATGCAAACTCACACACATAAATACAAATATAAAAACACTTGGGACCAAACAGGTTTCAGAGCTCAGATCTTTTTTAGATGTTTTATTTTGTTTTTATTGTTTATTTGAGACAAGATTTGCTATGTATCCTAGGCTGGCCTTGAGCTCACTGTATAGTCCAGGCTGGCCTTGAGCTCACTGTGTATCCCAGGCTTGCCTTGAGCTCATTGTATAGTCCAGGCTGGCCTTGAGCTCACTGTGTATCCTAGGCTGGCCTTGAGCTCACTGTGTAGCCCAGGCTGGCCTTGAGCTCACTGTGTAACCTAGGCTGGCCTTGAGCTCACTGTATAGTCCAGGCTGGCCTTGACCTTGCTTCCTGCATACTAGGACTACAGTCATGTGCCTTCATGTTGGCCAAAATTTTCCATATATTTATATTTTTTCTATATATATCACCTTTGTAATGAGATATCTTACAAACAGGACTAGAAGACCATCTAGGATCAAATTTAAATGAGTACTCTTCCTTCTTCAAACAATTCTAGGATTTGAACAGGGTCCACTCTGTTATCCCCACCCCTTCTTACTGCAGTCATGTCTTTTTTCTTTCTTTCTTTCTTTCTTTTTTCCCATTAGGACCATTCTCATCTGCCCAAGACCAAGATGGAGTAGAATACTTCCTACAATATTTTCTTCAGCTCTGATGAATTTTCTTACAGTCTGTTTTTCTAGAACTGTCTCTGTTTTGCCTTCGGTTTTGATTTCAGTTTCCACAGCTCTTTAATTAAGGTATAAGCTACATCCCATAAAATGTGCAAATATGAAGTTTATAGCCTGATTCGATTTTACAGACATACACACCTTGTTTAATCACAACTTAGATTAAGATATAGAACATTTTTAGCATTCCAATGTTTTTTTTATTTTTCTATGCTCCAAGTAAAACTTGTTTCCCCAGAGGTAGGCATGAAGCCTGACATCTGAACTGTTAGGATAAAAATGTTAACTTCTTTCTCTTTTTTAAAATCTGTAGTAAAGGAGTCCTATATTGAGATCTATTTCATGCCTCTCTTTCGAGTTAACACTGTGTCTGTTAGTGTCTTCTGGGTTGTTGTGCAAAGTAGTAGCTTGTTTTTATTGCTTTATATTGTTTTATGATATGACATTACCATGATGTCTCTATTACAGCTCTGACAGTCAATTGTGTTGTTTGCACTTCGAAGCATTTGTAAATAGTGCTTCTGTTGGTATTGTTTGTGACTTGGGAGGACACAGTACAATTCTTTGTTGTGTATGTTTGAAAATAGAACTGCTGTGTCATTGTGTGTTTGTATTCTTAAATTCACAGACGTGGTGGGATAACATCCCTTATAGATACAGTGCCCTGCACCTGGCCATTCGAGCCCCACATCTCCAGCAGGGGATGTATTATATATATAACATGGTTGTTATTTTACATTGTAGCCATTCTGGATCATGTATATTGGATCTCACTGTGATTTTAATTCATGTTTCTATGATGATCTATAATGTTTAGCAACAGTCCATGTGCTTATTTGTTCATTGCGAGTGTTTGCGATGCCTTTGGCTGAGTTGGAAAGCTGGATTATGACTCTGTTTCTTGGTGCTTTGTGGGAGATTCTGAACAGAAGGTCTTTGCTAGGTCCTGTACCAGTTACTTTTTTCAGAAAACCTGACAAAATCTGGGTTAGGAATTCGAGGTTTATGTTGTCTCACAGGTCATGGTTATAGTTCACCATGGCAGGAACTCATGGCTGCAGGAGCATGAGGCAGCTGGCACATCACACCTATAGTCAGGGGATAGAGGGAGATGGATGCTCATGCTAGACTGACTGGGTATGTACCCACCATGCTTATGTGGGTCTTTCCACCTTAACTAACCATACCTGGAAACTCACAGACCTGCCTGGACGTTCGTCTCCTGGCTGATTCTAGATCTATCCATTTTACAAACAGCAATGTGCTAGTTGATTCCTGTTTTGTTTATTTATATATATTTTTTGAGACAGGGTCTCTCTGTTATAGATTCCTGGGGCCCACGTCATAGTCCCCCACTGAGGGAAGGTCAGGGCAGGCTATCAAGGCAGAAATCTGGAGGCGAGAACTCAAGCACAGATATGGAGGAATGCTATGCACCAGTTTGCTCTCCGTGGCTTTCTCAGCCCAGGACCACCTGCCTAGAGGTGGAACAACCCGCAGTGGGAAGGATACCCCTTCTCCTCCTCATTGTCAATCATTAAAAGGGGGGGGGGAGCCACATAGGCTTGCTTACAGGCCAATCTGATGGAGGCATCTTTCTCATGAGGTTCTCTTTTCCCAAATGACACTAGATTGTGTCAATTTGACAAGAAGAAACCCAACCGCCGCTGGTAGTAAGCATCATCAATATATACATCACAAATCTCCCCATCTCATGTGTTGCCTTTTTCCTGGGCATCTTGCTTTGATGCAGGGAAGCTACTCATTCTGATGAAGTCCAGTTGTCAATCTTTAATTTATGATTTGTTTTAATGACCTGTCTAAGAAATGTGTACTACTCCTAAGCCATAAGATATTCTGTCTCGGTGAGGAAGCATTGCTGTTTTATCTTTTATGTTAGCTTTGAGGCCCACTTGAAATTAATTTTTCATAAGGCATGTAGTCCATTTCCCCATGTGAGTGTCCAGCTGATATAATTTGTTGAAAATGACAGCCTTTTCCATTGTACTTCAGTAACATTTCTGCCATAGGTCAAGTAATCACATATATGCATGTCTGATACACAGATACAGTGCCCTGTTCTGTTCTCTACTGGCAGCCATCTGTCCCTTGAGCAACACATTCTATATTAAGTACATAGCTTTAAAATAAGCCTTGATTAATTGATTTATATTGATTTTTTAATTCATTTATTCAATTATCATATTACTACTATGAAAATAGTTACTGGAATCTATTTATGTTTACACTGTTTACAGACCATTTGAAACACATGCACACACACACACGCACACACACACACACATACATGTCTATATATTCGAGACGATGTCTCCCATTTATTATTTCTTGATTGATCAATGGACTGATTGGTTTTTGAAGCATCTTGCTGTGTAGCCCAGAATGATACCCAGTCTCTAGATCCCAAGTTTTGGGATTCAAGGATGTGTCGCTAAATCTGATAAGTCTCCCAATTTGTGAAGGTACTTATGCCTCTTGTGACTAAACTCTTCTATAATTTCTCTTAGTAACATATTTTTATGTAGAATTCTAGTGTATTCTAAATTTTATGTTAAAGTATTTGATGGGGTCATATTGTGTGTTTTAGGATAGCTTCAGACTCACCATATACATGAGGATGACCTTGGACCTCTGACCTCCTACCTTTCCCTCTCAAGTGCTAGGATTGTAGACATGCAGCCCAACACCTGGTTTAATACTTTAAATGTTATTACTTATTTAAGCTTGATTTTCGTAGGATATTTTGCTGCATACAAAATTTGAGTGTGACCATTTCTTTCTCCGCAGTGAAGATTCTATTCCATTTTTCTGGTTTTCCTTTATTTATTCTAGGATGTCAGCTGTCTGTCTGTCGGAAGTCAGTTGACTTTTTGACTTGCTTTCCTCCCCACTTCTCACCTCCTGCACCATTTTTCATTCTACTATTTTTTTTAAAAAAATTTTCTCTTTGACTTTTGTTATAATGATTTTACTGTCATGTACCCTGATGTTATTTTTTTATTCTACTAATCTTTGATTCATAGCATTTCTTGAACCTTGGTTTGAATATAATTTTTTGTGTTTTTTTGAGAATTCTTGGCTAATTGTCTGTTTAAATATTAACTTTGATTTCCTTCATTTTTCCTCCCTTTTGGAGATACCCATACTTCAGACCTAAAACCCTCCAGTTCTCCCTGCATTTCACTAGTTTACATCCCCTTTCTGCTTTATTCAGCCTTGCCTCTTTTCTCCTGTGGCTTCTCGTATTCTAACTCCCCTTCCATCTATGTCTACTCTTCTGTTAAAGTTATCTATTGAGTTTTTACCATTCATGATTTTTTTTCTTATAATTTCTACTTTTGAAAAAATATACTCCAGCTCTCTTCTTTTTTTGTGAATATATTATAGTAATTTTAAAGAATTTGCCTAGCATCCAGGACAGAGATAATTCTGTTTTTATTGTGTATTACAGTTACATTTCACTGTATGCTAAGTAACTCTGCCTTGAGGAAGACATCCCATCACTTGGAAAGCAGCAGAAGGATGGAATACTTCCGTGTAGTCAGGAAAGCAGCCTCATCTCCTTTCCTTCTCCTTTTCTTTTCTTTTCCTTTCTTTTCCCTCATTCCTATGATGTCATCCCTTTAACGGCCCCCCAGTGAGCACATAGATTGTTTTCTCAAGTCCTATTCTTTGGTAGGATAAGGACTTGGTTCCCCTCTTCTCATAACTTTGAGATTATATGAGATTATAGGAAAAATTCTCTCACCCTTGCCCCTCTCTGGTGGCTTCTTAGCTTTGTTTCTGTACAACTTAACCAGAAAATAATTCTAGGGAAGATTGTTTGGGCATGGGCCCTCTCATCTGTACCTTGCTTCTCTCTGAGATCTTGCTTTTTAAACCTTGTTTTTTTGGGACACGGGATCTCATTATGTAGCACAGGCTGGCCTTGATTTTGAAATCTTTTCCTCTTGGCCTCCTGAGTGCTGGGATTATAGATGTGCAACACCACACCAGGCTCCCTGGCTGCCTTAACAGCTCTGAATCTCAAGCTCTGTCTCCCCAGCTGAGAGATTTCCTAACTCTCCTGGCTCTTCTGCCTCTTAACAGTCCCCTCCTTTACTGTTCCTGTGTTTCTTGCCCCATGCCCCCAAATGGCAAACATCCCCAAATGAAAGAGTTGGAGATAATTTGACTCTTCTGGGGACTTCCCTTTCCTTTGTAATGTGACTTATCATCTTGGTTGCTATGACATTTCTCGGATGCCTTTAAATAAGTAGTTTCATATGTCAACGTTTCCAGCAGATGCTTCTAATGAAT
This sequence comes from Mus pahari, assembly GCF_900095145.1. Lineage (NCBI taxonomy): Eukaryota > Metazoa > Chordata > Mammalia > Rodentia > Muridae > Mus > Mus pahari. The sequence goes on along the minus strand of NC_034590.1, from coordinate 99,410,917 downwards.
TGGAAGCTTCAGCCATCTTTAAAATTTAACAAACACATGCTTCATTCTCCAAAAAGCCAAAGGCAGACTCATAAGTTATGAGATATAAAGTCATTTTTCATAAGACTAGGACAACCTACGACTACCTTCATAGTGTTCCTGTTTGTTCAGATTCCTTCTGCTGCCTTCATGTAAAACCATCTTAAGAATAAAAACTGGAGAGATAGGCTGGTCTTGCAGAGGACTCGGGTTCTAGTCCCAGCACCTACATGGCAGCTCACAACTGTCTGTAACTCCAGTTCTCAGAGATCTGATGCCATCTTCTGGCCTCTGTGAAGTAGTGAACAACATTAAATGGTCCTTAACTCTTGTGTGGCTGAAAGGCCCTCAGCATCTGGGAACATCATTAATTGCTGGCTTCAGGAAGAAGCCATCTGCTCCATGGTTTTACCATAAGCAAGTACTCTGTGGCATAGTCTCTGGTGAAGGTATAGGCTGATAGGGGCTCCACTAGCCAGTGTCAGCATTATCTTTCTGTTTGCAGTATAAATATCTCAGTGACCCAGCAGGCTGACAGCTGTCGATCATTCCTGCATTCATGAATCTGAGGGCTCTATTTTAAGCAGATAGGATTTAAAAACTGTCAAGAGCAGACACTTAGGAGGTATGCCTATCTTGTTTTGAAGACATTTGCCTTTAACAGATGCCCCTTTCAGACTTATCAAAGGGGGAGAATGCCTTCCTTCTTTGGATAAGTAGTATTCATTAACCATATGTGTTTAGGTGCTCTGAGAGACTTGTAAGGAATCTAAAACATTCCCCACAGCATCTCCAGCTAAGATCTCTCACCAGTCAAAGCAGTGAGTGACTAAGAAAGAATTCTTCTAGGAAGTTCTCAGTGTGGTTTCCCATGTATGTGGAGGGGGGCGGCCCAGGAGGGCTTCATGGATGAAGGGGTCTCACTGACCCCTGTTCTTAACAGTTCAAACATAGTCACTATATTTGTAGTTGGGAATGGTGGCTGGCTCAGTCCCCTCATTCCTGATGGATTATTTTTTTTTCTCTCTCTCTCTTTTTTTTTCTCTTGGTTTGGTTTTGTGGTCTGTCTAAGCAAGTTTTACTTTAGAATTCCGTGGTTCATTCTCAAGAGAGTCCATCTGTAGTGCAAGTGGACATTCTGGGATATTTCGTAAGGCTTTGAGCTCTTACCTGCCAGCCTATTTCTGCATCTCACTCCAACTGCTTCTTGGGTGCTCAGCAGCTGTCAAGAGGATGAATGGAAAAATAGGCAGAGAGAAGACCAAGGCTCTATTGCCTAGAGCCTTGAAGGGGTTTCAGTGAATTTGTGGCATTGAGAGAAAATTCTTTTTAATCATTTCCTCTCTTTGCTCGCTGGCTCCACGAAATTTTCCAGAAGGCAATGGCCCAGAACTTTATGGAAACCAAATGATATGTTACATGAGAGAAATGAAAGATAATTGATTCAGAATATTAATCCCTTTCCTCTGTGTAGTTCAGGAGAGAGGGTTCTCCCACTGTCCTTGGAATCCAAAGGGGGTTTTTATGTAAGACTGATGTTAATTTGTCAAGTTGTGTAGCCTCAAAATAGTTCTTCTAATAGGTTAGGGCTCCAGCAAGGAGGCACGCTGCCTTTGAAGGGAAAGCAATAAGCAGAGCCAGAAGTAGGCAGAGACCAGAGGACTCCAGACTTTAAACCGCCTTCTGCAAGGTCTAGACGGGAGGGTCCAACCTTTTCATGTTGTACGTGACATTGTCATCTGCAAATGTTCTGGGCCACATTTGTAGCAAGACCCGTGGGCCTCCAAGATGGACATGTCTGGACTAGTACACGATCGGGCTCAATGTAGGAAATCTCATTATTCAGTTGAACTGACTGTTGGGATTAAGTAGTGCTCCAGAGTGTGGTTATGGGTTCTTACACACCTTACCTATCTGAGAGGGGATGTCTCATGGCCCTCTTTGCTAGTCTGCCAAGCACAGGACACAAAGGAGATTTACATAACACACCCCGCCCACTACCCTTGGGTTCAGACAGCTTCTCAAGAAGCTTTGGAAGCACAGTAAAGAAAAAGAAGCTGAGTATAGAGGTAGGGCCGATGGCGACTGGCAGGAGTGTACAGGAGAGCTGGGGTTAGGGAGTAGCGCCCCCTGTTGGACGGAGGCCGCCAGACTTTGCATGAGGTGGTTTATCTGGTTTGGAGGTAATTCTTGTCTTTGGGCTATTCAACATTTTTCTCCCAGCATAACATTTTTATCATTGGAGTATTTTTACATCATGTACCCCAATCGCACTCACTTCCCAGTCCATCCAGGTCCACCCCTCCTTTTGTGGCTCCTCTCCCCACCCCAAGATCATAAGACAAAAAAACCAGTTCAATTTATGTTGTCCATATCAAACTCCCAGTGACCAGCCCCTTAAAGAAAACTAAGTTTGTATTGGTGTCCACGTCCTGTGTTGCTCTGGAGGCCATGTTGGTGTCCTTGGCCTGTGCTCCACTGAGGGCTATGATATCATTCATTGTTGTGACTAATGCTTAGAGAACATGAATGCCCCTTGAGGAGTAGGGATGTCCAGAGCTACTCTATAAAGGGCTACCTAGTAACCATGCCAGCTCTGTTGTGACAGTTCTGAAGCAGTCCCAGACAGTACATAACGAACGAGAGTGGCTGTATTCAGGTAATCTGTTCAACTTTTAGAGGTGAAAAGATAAACACCATATCAACGTAACTGATCACAAAATATTATTCTCTCTTGGATTTTTCTTCCCCAACCACTTAAAAATGTAAAACTTATTTCGAAGTCACAGGCTATACAAAAGGTGGCGGTGAGTGGGTGTGGCTCAAGGATATACTTTATCTTCTCCAGAGTGCAGTGGGGTTTGGAGGGCTTCCTGCTATCATTAATGATGGGATATAAGAATCATGAACACAGACCAAGTTTAGTAAGATACAATGGGATGCACTCACTGGTTCACCAACTACTCGTAGGCATCCATTTACTCCCCTCAATAGCAATGAGCAGTCAATCCTGTATTTGAGGTTCTGGCCCTGGCAACTTATGTTGGTCTGTACTCTGGAGACAGCCTCAGTGAAACTGCTTAATGTAGGTCTAGGAGCTGAGTACCTCTTGCCTTCAAAGGCACAGATATGACTCTGCTTTTAGGTTCAGATAACAAAAACTTACAAATACAGGATGAGGGTTTGGGGTCTCTGTGGACTCAGTATGAGCCTGTGGTTTGTGGCAGCTGAATTAAAGGTGACAGCCTTGTAAGCTATGATAACAGAAGTAAAGAATTCAAAGGAAAGTGTGCGGTCTTCAATTTCCTCCCTGGACTGGTCAGGCTCTGTCTTAGGAATGAGTAGATCCCTCATCTAATACCCATGCACTAAGGGCTTTCTTTGCATTGCATGAGAGGGAGAGGTGGTCTCTCAGAGATGATGTCACAGCTCAGGCTGTCAGAGACCCCCCTCTTAAGCTTATGATACCATAGTAGGAGTGAGAGGACAAAGCCAATTCATGGAGATTTGAAAGAGTGTGTGGGTTGCAGAACCACAGAAGACTCCAAAAGCATAAAACCATGGCTGGATGAGAGGGACTAATAGAAGGCCCGTGTCCCTGGACCATAGATATTGATAACAGAATACAAAGCTTCGTGGGTACTGGGAGGTTTTGGACAATTCTTATTTTGTGATAAGAATCCTCTAGATGCCTGTATTATTTGCTAATGGAACTATTCATTATTTGGGAATTGCTTATGCTCATGGTATAGAGGACAATGTTTATGACTGTGATCTTGAGTCACTGAATGTGCCACTAAAGAAAAAATAATGTTATTGTCCTGGCACAAAATGCATGCTGCTGTGTTGCAGTTGTTTCAAAGCAGAACCATTGACATACGTGCAACTTTCTGTTGAGCAGAATATTGTATTAGCAAGCATCCATTGAGTCTCCAGCCAACTTAGGCAAATGGATGACATTTTCCTTCTCATGTGGCCATGGAGTGACTGGGAGAATAAGTAAAGGTGGCATCTCTTTCCCCAGAACATCTGCTATTAATTTCATACCCACATCTTCTAAAGGGACCAGCAAAGTATGTGATTAAACCTTAGCCACTCGGAGACCCAGTGCATCTGACCAGCTCATAGACACTCACCTCTCTCCACGTCAGCGTTTAGAAATCATGTTATCTTTCCACAAACTGTGTAGCCATTGGTTCTTTAGTTGCCCCCTCTCCCTCCCTCTCATTTCCGCCCTTCTTTTCATATAAAAATTCCCCATTACTTGTATTTTACATTTTATGAGACTTAGCAGTCATATGGCACAGATCAATATGTTGGTCGATGATAAACCACACATAGGACAGTTGTCTTGTAAGTTTACCATGAAGTCAGAAAATTCCTGTTACCTAGTGACATTGTAGTCAACAGGCCTTCATATCCTATCACACAACTCAAGGGCCCGAGATAGTGTTGGCGTCAGCAAACCCATAATGCTGGCAGTTGTACGAAAGTCTACTGGGTACAATTATTTAGAGGATATAGTTCTTGACAGGGATAGGGAGCCGCTGTGCTCCCTATGTACTAATTTTACCATCCTTTTACTACTTTAGAGAAAATTCCTACTAATAAAAAAAAATCATTATAGGTCTGAAGAGATAGGAAGCTATGAGATCCTATGCTCCTGAAGAGGACCCTAGTTTGGTCCCCAGCACCCACATAGTGGCCCACAAGTGTTCGTTACTCCAGTTCTAGGTGATCCAACACTCTCATCTAGCCTCTGTAGACACTACACACTTGCAGTGCACACAAACTCATGCAGGCCATACACACAGATTAAATAAACAAACCATTTACTGTAAAACTGGGTACCATGGGAATATGGGAGCATCTTGACCCCATTCTCTTAGACATGATTTGATATTTTGTTGTTTGGTTCACCATAGTCCCTGGAGCAACACATATATGAATAAATGTATGCACGTATATAGGCATATGGGGAAGGCAGGGAGTTAAACAAATAGTTACACCATTCCCTGATAGACATATTATAATTTTTAAAAATTGTAAGCTAGGAAGTGTGTATGTGTGTGCATGTGTATGCATTTCTTTGTCTTCTTGTCTGTTTTTCTTTCTTTCTCTGCTCTGTTTATTTTTTCTCTTCATCCCTCTCTGTTTCTGTCTGTCTCTGTCCCTCTTTGTCTTTCTGTCTGTGGCTGTCTGTCTGTCTCTCTCTCAGTTTCTTTTTCTGTCTCTCTCTGTCTCTGTCTCTCATGCTAAGGATGGAGCCCAGGACTTTACATGTGCCAGGTAAGTGCTCTAACGTCACCTTTCATTCCTACCTTACCATTCTAGCCTTCACAGTGACCCATTTAGATGACTTGGGGGAAGGAGGAGGTGCAAGTTCAATCGCCCCCTTCTGGTCCAAGTCAAAATGATATTACTCTTTTACATAGAGATTGCTTTTTCCATCTTATATGAAAACAGGATTAAGAGTGTCTTTATTTTTATTTTCTCAGGGCAAACTCTCTAAGAGTAACAGCATGTGCTGCTGTGCAGATCCAACCTAGAGAAGAGACTTCATGTCCATTCAAGCTAGGGTGCTGACAGAACCTCTCTGAGGGGAGCTGGCATTGCTGCTCCAAAAGAGAGGGCGCTTACCTGAGTGCACCTTTGCCTTTTCTCTTGTGGTGCAGCCTCCAAGTCCCAGGCTCTGACTGGCATACTTCCTTGCAATAGATGCTTGAGGCCTGATGCAAGTCTATTTTTCTTTCTTTCTTTCTTTCTTTCTTTCTTTCTTTCTTTCTTTCTTTCTTTCTTTCTTTCTTTCTTTCTTTCTTTCTTTATTGAGACAGGGTTTCTCTGTATAGCCCTGGCTATCCTGGAACTCACTCTGTAGACCAGGCTGGCCTTGAACTCAGAAATCCGCCTGCCTCTGCCTCCCGAGTGCTGGAATTAAAGGGGTGCGCCACCACGCCCAGCCTATATTTATTTTGATCAAGTGTTTTGTTTGTTTCAGTGGCCAACTCAGACTCACTAAAGTTGAGTTCCTTGCTACTCTGTCAATCAAGGCCAGGAGGTTTCCTGGCTTGTTGATAAGAGGGTTAGCCTACACTGGGTCTTCCCTCCTCAGGAAGGACCACTCCACATCTTACTCCTAACACATCTTCCTTGTGGCTCTCATTCTGGCTTGTTCTTTTCAGAGTTCAAAGTCTCTCTTCCATGGCTATGGGAGCCTGGTGATAGATGATGGTGCCTTGGTGGGTCCAGCTCTCTCCCTGCAGTCACCAAGCCACAGTCCTCAATTTCACTGGGCCCAAAGGGCTGAGATTCTAAGTGTGTGGAATTTCCCTGAAAGGTCTGGGTGACATAGCCTGCATGGTCAGAGCTCACGGCAGGGTGAAGAATATTGGCAGGCTCCCTGAGGCACTTCGATTTTTCCATCCTGTTCTTTCTCCCTCAGCATTCGAGGTGGTTTTGGACACTTTAACCACCACCCTTTCTTCTCTGCATCTTAGGTGGAGAGCTCTGTATAGGCAGAAGTGTAAGAAGTGATACAGTCTGTGGAAAGTTCTGTTTAACTGTAGCTTCTGCAGCCTTCAGGGTCTGGTCTGGTCTGTCAGAGCCTTGCACTTGCTGCAAGGCAGCTCTGCACAGTTACAAACACAGAGGACAAAACTTGTGGTGGAGTCAGAATGAGATACTAGCGTGTGTGTGTGTGTGTGTGTGTGTGTGTGTGTGTGTGTGTGTGTACCTGCCTTTGTATGTGTGCCTGCCTCTGTGTATGTGTGCCTGCCTGCCTCTCTGTGTGTAGGTATATGTGTGTGTGCCTGTGTGTCTGTGCCTGCCTCTGTGTGTGTGCCTGTGTGTACCTGCCTCTGTGTGTATGTGTGGGGGTGGGTGTATGTTTACACATGCAGATATGCATGCAGGGGGGTCTGGAGGTTGGAGGTCTATGTTGGGTATCTTCTTCAGTTGTTCTCCACCTAAGTTTTTGAGACAGGGTCTAACTGGACCTAGAAGCCATTGATTGGCTTGACTGGAGGGCCAGCAAGGCCCAGGGATCTACCTGTCTGCCCTCTGCCCCTGGCGCTAGGCTTATGGACGCTCACCATGGGTACTAGGGATCCAAATTAGGTTGTTCTTCTGTACATCGAGCAGCTTTACTGAGTCACCTCCCCAGGCCATCGTGTAAGCCCCAGTGAGTGGACAGTCAGTACTTCTCAATGGATGAAGGATGCCTGGTACCCTTCCTCTCGCCAAAAAATATTGGGTAGGTGTCAGTTTCTTCACCCTTCTCAAGACACCGTGGCCACCCTAGTCTGAGGACACACTTAACCTAAAGAGCTCTGGCAATTATCTCAGAGACCACACTGGATACAGTGTCACATGCATAGAAAATGTCTGCCTTAAAACTTTCTAAGGAACTATTTCTAAATTATCTAAAATTTTCATAAACTACTCCACTCTTCCCTGTTCCCTTCCTTCACCCTTCCTCTCTCCTCTTTCCCCCTTCCTTCCTCCCTCCCTCCCTCTTCCTCTTCCTCTCCCTCCTCCTCCTTCTTCCTTTCTTTCCTCCTTTATTACTTCACACCTTTGGCAAAAATCCTTTCATTCCAGGAACCCTTTATCTCCTTGTGTAGGGAGCCACGGCCCCTCCCCTGGGCTACCTGAAGCCGCACCTTAACGATGGCACCTGTCGATGGCACCTGTCGGCTATGAAGCTTGTGGTAAACAGGTCCATATTTGGTGGTGATTTGTTCCCGCTCTTCTGGTTGGCTGAGGCTGCACACCTGGTGAGGTGACATGGCCTGCTGCAATTGGAGTGGATAGAGAGTATAAAAGGGCTTGTAGCCCAGAGTTCGGGGGAGATGAAGAGGGAGAAGATTGTTCAAGGTTCCTGAATAAACTGCTGAGAGAAGAACTGGTGGTTGCATCTTCCTTGCTGGTCGAGAGACGACGCAACAAATGGTGGCCCGTATGGGAAACCTACTCCCCCACCGAAAAGTTCAGAACTTTCAGCAGTCAGGGTCTGCTGGCAGGGTAAGTCTGTGGTAAGTAGGGCTTACAACCCCAGGAGTTTAGGGAAAGGCCGGCAGGGTAAGTCTGCGGTAAGTGGGACTTACAACCCCAGGAGGTTGGGAAAAGACCTCGGGGAAGCATAGAGGCTAAAGCAAGGTCGCCAGGAAGCAGGCGCTAAGCAAAAGTGAAAGTAAGGCCTTTAAGGATCCTGGAGCAGGGTCGAATTTAAAAGGTTCTTGGTAAGGAAAAATATTGTGCCCTGTAGAGGGACAAAGAAGGTTCTTGGAACAGAGACAAAGTTAAGCGAGGTTAAGGTTCAAAGTTAGGTTCCCAGCACAGGGACAAAATTAAAAGTGAAGAGAACAGGAGGAGATTGCTTTAAGAATGTTGGTGCAGCTGTTAGTAATTTTGAATTTAATTAAATCTTNCCTGGCAGACAGGAGTGGAGGGTATGCTGCCAAGTTAGAAAAGTTTTCCTGTGGCCAGGCTGGGTATTTTAAAAAAGATTGCTTTCCCAATCGTCCAAGGCCAACTACTGTAGCTCCCGTGAGACGTCTAAAATTATGTTCATGGTGTCGTAAAGGCTCATGCAGCAGAGGCAGAAGGGTGTGGGCGAGAAGCCAGCGGAGGAGAGGAGAGGCTGGAGAATGGGAGAGTGAGGAGGGAAGTTCGGATGGGTCATCTGACAGTGGAGCCCCTGACCCATGTTTGGGCTAGCTGCCCTCATTACCACTTAAATCAAAGCAGCTGGCTCAACTCCCTTGTTAACACTCAACTCCCTTGTTAACTCTCAGCTGAAACTGGATTCTTACTGTAGATATTCTGCAGCAATTAGTCTTTGTGTCAGGTGTAAATGGTGCTTCCAAAATACTGCCTTCCATATATTCAAATCATAATGCTAAGTGTAACCTCTGTGCAGTTTCAGAATTTTTCTTGTGCAGCTAATTTGTCCCGTGCAACAGGAACATCTGTGTGGAGGTTGCCATTGCTCAGCAGTGGTTGAAGATGATCCAGAGGACCTTCAGCTTCCTCAAGGATTGGGGAGGGATNGTCTTCTGGGGAATTTTTGCTGTGTACTGTATGCATGTTGTGTGCATGGTGTATGTGTCGGTTGCAGTGTGCGCAGGCCCACACTTCTGCCATGGTGGTGCAGGCCTTTGCTGCCGTGGAGGTGGGACAATCACCTCAGATTTGGCTTGCTGCCATAAAGAAATGACCTTGCCATTTTTCCATCTTGCCATGGGATGCGAGGCTAAGCACTGCACAGGGGACAGCTAGTGACCTGTTTGGTATCCTCTGGAAGGCATGTCTAATTGCTTGAGAGTTAAGTGTCCAAGTGTCCTTCACCCAGAAAAATGACACTGGGAGCTGGCCAAGGCCTCCCTGGGTGGTGAGCCCGGAGGAAGGCTTTGTGTAAGGCCCCTATGTTTGCATATGGGGAATTAGACCTCTACCTTCGCCCATGTCGCTTGCTTACAATAAAAGAAAAAAGGGGGATATGTAGGGAGCCACGGCCCCTCCCCTGGGCTACCCGAAGCCACACCTTAACGATGGCACCTGTCGATGGCACCTGTCAGCTATGAAGCTTGTGGTAAACAGGTCCATATTTGGTGGTGATTTGTTCCCGCTCTTCTGGTTGGCTGAGGCCGCGCACCTGGTGAGGTGAGCCCAGAGTTCGGGTGAGATGAAGAGGGAGAAGATTGTTCAAGGTTCCTGAATAAACTGCTGAGAGAAGAACTGGTGGTTGTGTCTTCCTTGCTGGTCGAGGGGGTGCGCAACATCCTTGTAATAAATGGTTGATGAACTCATGAACTTTAATACTTATTCATAAAAGTCATATTTGTTTTAAAAATGGTTTAACCACCTCCCAAGCATAATAAAAACAATATCCAAATTCCTACTTGTCAAAGCTAGTCTTGCTGTAATTATTTCTATCTAATATTTGGTGGGGGAGGGGGATGGAGACAGGGTTTCTCTGTGTAGCCCTGGCTGTCCTCGAACTTACTTTGTAGACCAGGCCAGCCTCGGAGTTCCACCTGCCTCTGCTTTCTGAGATTAAAGGTGTGAGCCACCACACCCTGCACTATCTGGTATTCTTACTTTACCAATAAATGCTTAGTTGAAATTAACTGGTGATGTGTTTTAAATTAAGCCATGTTTACTTAACAAAATATTGTCTTTGTACATGCTAATAAAACCACTCACAAGTGTAACTTTTAGTAGCTGTCTACTACTCCACTGTATGCAGGTTTCATTTCCTCCAACATTCCACTAAGGTGTCTTATAAGGGTAAATCCAATTTCCATGTTAGTTTGTAAGACAATATATAAAAAAAGCTACTTTGGGAACTATGTGACTGCCCAGGGGTAGAGACTGGCAAAGGTTTTAGTAAATGTACAGATAGTATTCAGGCCTTTCATACCATGGGGTTAATTTGCCTGTGGGAGTACTTAAACCAGCACTTGCCTTGCAAAACCTCAGTGGCCATAGATAGTGTGGAAACCAGGGGACACAGACAGATTTCAATAAACTTTATTTACTGTCTAGAATGTGGATGCCCTGGATTCAATTAAAAAAAAAAACAAAAAAACAAAATAACAACAAAAAAAACTAAGTTAGGACTCCAGTGATAACTTTGTATATTCTTATTTCATTGTTTGCCACCGTGTTCCCAGACCTTTCTTGAAACCAGAAAAGAAATGGATTACTATTCTTCCATGGAACTCTTAGCCTTGCTTGTACAGGCCCACCTAGGACTGAGTCAGGGAATGACCTGGCATCTCCATCAGTCAGACAGTCTGCAGCCTGGAGTACTCCAGGGATGCTGCTGCTGATGCACTTGTGCACATACACATCAGCTCTGTTCACACATGGTACTTGTGCTCACACTGGCCTTTTCCAGACAATCACTAATTTTCACCTCAAGCCAGCGAAGTAGCACAGAGGAGCCCAGCAAAGGAAGGAGGCAGGGGGATTTGTCCAAGTGTCTTCTCAGCTAATTTCTCCACTACTTAGGGGTTGGGTGCCACATCCAAAACTCAGTTAAATCTACTTGGCAAGTTCCAGCGTCGTGAGAGAATCTGTCTCAAAGGAAAAAAATATGGATGATACCTGAGGTATAAGAGCTGAGGCTGGCCTCTGGCCTTTGCTCTGTGTGCATCCACACAGATGTGCATGTGAGCCCCACACAAGTGTATATCCTCTCCCTGCCCCCATAAAAACACACACAAAGGATGCTCAGCAAGAATGGTGCAAAGAGTTCACACACACACACACACACACACACAAAAGCAAAAACAGGGAAGGCGTGGTGGTGTGCACCTATAATAGCAGGAGGTTTAGGAGTTCAAGATCAATCTTAGCCATATAGCAAGTTCAAGACTAGCCTGAGTCACATGGAACCCTGTTTCAAAAATCTAACAACACCTTCCCCACACACCAAAACTCCAGCAAAAACAAACCCCCCAATGTGTTAGCTTTCTTTGGGACAGGAGGACAGCCTTGAGTGGCCACATGCTCTCCAGGCTGTCATGAACTGTTCCCTTTGGCCCCAGAGCATCTCTAAGCTTGTTTTGCCATTCAACCAACTGAAGTATTGAGTAAAACATCCTGGTCTGGCTAAGCTTGCAGAATGTAACTGGAGATGTGATTCCTTCCCCCCCACCCCCCTTTTTCCAGCCTGTATCAGGGCTGTGTCAAATTCTCTGGCTGCGAACTTCAACTTATTTATAATTTATTGCCCGTGAGGAGGATTTAACTCAGGGGTTATTATACTTTGTCTTGAAAGTGATATTCAAGCAAGGAGCAGACTCCCGGCCCACCCACTCTAGGTTTGCCAAGGATAGATTCACTTCTTACCCTTCGCACGTGTGCAGGGGTTTTAGAGGGGAGACGGCGAGTGCCGGTAGAAAAATGTTAACTTAATAAAGCAGATGAAGATCAGATTTCCTTCTCGGGATGCCTCTCGCCCTGAATCCCTTGGTTGACTTCTTGAGACTTCCTATGATTTATACAACCCACTCCTGTAGGCCCAGGGCCTTTCGATTAAGAAGCAAACCTCAGATCCAAATCGCGGGGCCAGCCACTGTGCGAAAGAAAGGCTGTGCGAAAGAAAGGCTCAGCACATTTCCTACCATTTTCCCTGTGTGGAGAAGATACCATCTCTTTTTCTTTAAAAGAAAAAAAATTATATGTGTGCGTGCTTGTTAGTGTATATGTGTGCACGACGGGTGTTAATCATGGGTCCTCAGGCTCGCATACTCTATCCGTGGAACCTCTCTCCAACCTAAAACACAGGCAGGCAGGCACTCCATAGCTCTAGACAGCCCTCAACTAGCCCCCTTTCCCCCCATTTTCCTTCACATTTTGAGCCTGGATTTTCGAGACAGGGTTTCTCTGTGTAGCTCTGGCTGTCCTGGAACTCACTCTGTAGACCGGGCTGGCCTCGAACTCAGAAATCCGCCTGCCTCTGCCTCCCAAATGCTGGGTTAAAGGCGTGCGCCACCACTGCCCAGCTGAGTCACTGAGTTCTTGAGAAAGAAACTCTTTGGTCTTCTTGAATGGGAGGGAAAGTAGGTATTCTAGATTTCTTCCCATCCCAAATTTGCTGATCATATCTTTACTTATTAGAGCTCTGATTTTTAAAGTCCTGGGATCTACATTTAGGTCTGTGACCCTCAACCATATTAAATCTTGAGGCTAGTGTGATGGCTCAACAGGTCAAGGCACTTGCTGCCAAGTCTGATGATCCGCGTTCCAACCCTGGATCCTTTATGGTGGAAGGAGAGAACTGACTCCCACAAGCTGTCCTCTGACGAAAGGGAGGGTGAAGCCATCGTCCCTGCTGCTGGCCAGGCATTCCACGGAGTTTTACCTTCAAAGGGCATTGAACAAAACTATGACATTTTCATTATCGAAGGAGAAAAGATGATGAAGGAAAGACGGAGAGAGGCCATCTAAAGATATCCAGGCCACATCCCACAGAGAGGGGCAATGTTCAAATGTGCCTGAGGGTCTCAGGGCCTGGCTTGCCTAGAAGTACCAGTACTGGAGGCCTTCCTTAGACAGATCACACAACTGTGAGGCCCAGTGAATGACCCTGTCCCATCAGGAAGGGAAAACACATCAAAGCCCCACCACCTAGGGATATAAGAAGGACATCGTGTGCCCACTGAACTTAGAAAGAAGAGCAGGCAATGTGGGGCGTGGAGTAAGTGGATTGTACCATAGCACTGTCTGGTAAATGCAACTGGCGAGTCTGGACCATTGTCCACTGTCAATTTATGCCAAGAAAGTTTTATTGGAGTGTAGCTACATTTGTTTGTATATTTCTATGTCTGCTTGGTGACAGAGTTGGTTAATGAAACAGAGGCGGTATAACACTTAAGCTGATCGTATTTAGTCTTTGGCCTTTTAGAGGAGGATTTCCAAGTGGCCCTTGAGAGGAAAAAATGCACACATTTAAACCCTCAGATGCCCTTTGCTGGGAGGGGAGAGGGCAGAACAGTGTTTATTTTGCCCATTGCTTTCTGTACTGTTGAATTCTGCCATTTGAGTTTCTGTGGATTTCCCATACCATGGTGTAAGAAGATCATGGCAGTTGGCATGAAGACTGGGCACAAATTTACCCCTTGTCCATGGACCTTCACACTGGGTCAAGTGAACATGGAATCCCATGTGAAACTTGTGCAGAACCCTGTGCTTGAAATGAGCATGGTGATGGACAGGGATGGATTCTTGCATGAGATGCTTGAGGTACTGGACCTCTCTGATGCAAACAGACTGGAAAGCATCTCAGAGCAGGGATGTTCTACAGCCACCATGTGAAAGGCTGAGCACCAGCTTCGTGCACACGCTCACCTGCTTCCCAGCAATCCCCTGGGAGGAAGTCACCATGGCATAGCAGGAGCGAGCATGCTGCTTGGCACCCCTGATCCGAGCTGTTTAGAGATGGGGTCTCCTTGAGAGTTTGCTGTGTCCCCGGATAATGCGAGACAGGATCTTCTCCCAGGCACAGCCCCTGCATGTAGGGTCCTGGATTGTTCTCTCCAGTGATGCTCACCACTTTGTCAGTAGGCCTACTCCTGATCCCCAGCCACACTGCATGAGAAGGAACAATCACCATGGCAACCTCTTGGTACAACTGTGCTCACTGGGACAAATAAGAAATTTTCCAACAGGCTCCCCCTTCCAGACTGAATGACTTGGTCTCTCTTGCACCAGTAGGGGCCCAGAGCAAGCCCTGCTGACTTCTTTCAGGTCTTTCTACCTCCACTTTAGAGCACGTTGAGGTGAAGCAGCTCAGAGCTCACTTTCCATCTCATCAGGATGACGTGGAGGAGTTCCCAGACCGTAGCTGGTCATACCTGCCAGGGCAGGTGGTAAGAGCTGGGCAGATGCTTAAAAGTACTTTACCAGTGACTTGTTCTCCAAACTGTATGGCATGTATTTGCCCTTCCTTTAAGACAGAAACCATGCATCTATCCACAGAAGTAAGTCAATTCTCTGAAGTAATGCCAGTGGGTTTGGAGCCTCTGGGCCATCTATAGAGTTCCAACGTGTTCGCTTTCTGCCTGACAGATTGTCTTTGGTAGTGGGGAAAGGGGTAGTCATCAGCCATATATTTTGGATCATCTTTGATCCTTGGTTCCAGGATGCCTTGGGAATGACTATCCTCTACCTGGATATAGTCCTCACACTTAAATCCAGACCAGGGGAAGTTGCCACAGATTGGAGGACTTGCATCTTACTCTTCTTTCTCAATGCTCCTGTGGGGACCATGCCGTCCTCTGTCCCAGCAGCCTTCAAGTCTGGTATACACCCAGCAGCCCCCATACAGCGCCCCCAGGCGGGCAACATGGTGATAACTACGCGTTTCTCGGCCAACAGCTTAACAGCTACTTCCTCTGGAGGCCCAGGTCCCAACCTTCAGCATTTAGAGTGAGCTGTGCTTGTGTTGTCTGAGAAGTGGAAATTTAAATTTCTGTCTGCCTTTTCAGGAGCACCGAAGGGCGAACAATCTTCGGGGACCCCTAGAAAGATGCAGAACACTTCATGATGGTGGTAAGTGAAGCTAGCATGGGAGATAAGATGCAGGCTCCGAGGAGGGAGGCGCAGGGCAGGAGCCAGATGCCGCTGCGCGAGTGAGGTCATCGCTTCTCAGAATACGAGGGCTATCTAGTCAAGCGCAATTGGGCAGAACAGGGAACAGGTGCTCTCTGGCGCTTTTATTGTTTTGTTATGTGTGTAATACACTCCAGCCAGAGCAAAATAAACTCATACTCTGGTTATTTAATAACAAGGCAACGGCCATATGCTAAATCAGGGTGAAAAGACAAACAGAAGGACTCTGAATCCTGTCCCTTGGCAGGTGGCAGGTACTAAGAGGCACTGGGTCCGGGGGGGGGGGGGATTAAGGTGAAGGGGTTATGGGATTACGGTGAGGGGTTTAGCTGCAATAAGGAACTTTCTGGAATAGAGGTGTGACGCTGAAGGCCCGGCTGTGTGTGGAACTTCTCCTATCTAATAACTGTTTTAAAGGTAAACAAGTCTACCTATAAGAGGGGGAGGGATCAAAGCAATAGTAGGCCCAGCTGCCTTGTGGGACAGGTGGCCTCCATCTAGTGGATAGGGGGAAGGTTCAGGTAAGCTGTCAATTAGGAGAGGGCTAGAGGGCCCCTCCCAGTCACAGGGGTCATGTGTTATAAAGGGGTGCTCTTAGCTTCAAGGAATTGAGGTGAGTCAGGAGACAACAGGTGGAGCCTAGAGAGAAGGCAGCCATAAACAGGCCCGCCTGTCACCTCTTACCCCAGTCTTTTATGGGCCAGCTCTCTGTGGAGTGATAAGCAACAGGCAGAATGTCTAGGGCTGAGGTCTGTGGTCCCCACATCCATAGAGGTCCCCAGGCTCTGTACATTTGCCTCGGGGTTGTCACCTGGCCTGATAAAAAGCTTTTCTTGGTGGAGCCCCCCCCCCCCCCGCAGTAGTTTGATTGACTGCTTTCTATTTTATGATTTGGATGAATTTAAAGACTTCAAGTTCTTTCAGAGGCATAGGGCTGAGGGGCCAATCATGTATTCTTCCTGTGTGCTTAGTGACAGCGACTGGGCAGAGTGATTTTCAGTCCACTGACACAGCCCTGTGTTTGTCTGGTCCTCTCCTCCCCATCTCCCAAATCTCCCTAGATCCCCCACCCTTGATCTGTGAAGTGGTTCAGAAATTCTAGGCAGGTACATACGTGACTTCAGAGGTATGTATGAAAGGCATCTTTATGGAACCAGAAACAATCTCTGCTAGGTGAGGATAGATGCCCAGAGAGACGGATATGCCTGTTGTCTGGCCCGTCCATGTAGCTGAAGCTGAGGTTCCAAGAAGGCAAGACCTCTTCCGACCGTGGAGTGGAGTATGAGAAATGCCTGAGCCAGCTCCGACTGTGGGGGCTCACACCTTCCCCACTGTGTGGCAATGTAAATAAGTGAGCCAGGGGATCTGTGGAGAAAGTGCTGTCACTGCAATCAGTGAGCACTCTTCAAGAGTGCTCTGGAGGGTGGCTGCGACCCCAGGGACAACCCTAGTCTATATCTCGTTGCTGTAACTAAGTCCACAAGGCAGGATACTTTATGAAGAAAGGCTTTCCATGGCTCACAGTTCAAGAGCTGAATGTCCACAATCCTGCAGATTCCTGGGGTGAGAACTTTCTGGATTGATTAATGGCAGGTGATATCACATGGTAGGAATGTACGACGTGACAAGTCACGTGACAAAACAGGAAGTGGGTGACTGAAAAGAGCTGGGTGCTATTTTGCACCAACCTACTCTTTGAAAAAAAAAATCACACAGTTGAAGCCCTCAACCATCTTTGTATACCCAGGACCTGCCATGACCTGCCTTTTAAGGTTCACAACTGGGGCTGAAGAGAAGACTGTAGTTAAGTGTACTGGGTGCTCTTCCAAAGGATCCAGGTTCAATTTCCAGAATCTACACTATGGTTTTTAACCAATGCCATTTAGGGGATTCCACATCCTCTTCCAGCCTCTGTGGGCATCAGGCACATACATGGTGTACAGATGTACATTCAGATAAATACTCATACACATAAAGGTTTAATAGTTTAAAAATATTTCTCTTTAAGATTTATTTTTAATTATATGTCCTTGTTGTATGTCTGTGTGTGGCTATGTAAATATATGTTCAAATACCTGAAGAGATCAGAGGGGGCTTTGGATCCTCTGGAGTTAATAGGCAGTTGTGAGCCACTTGATATGGGTGCTGGCAACTGAACTCTAGTCCTCTGGAAGAGCAATATATGCAATTAACTGGTGAGCCGGCTCTTCAGCTCCACAGTTCATCTCTTTTAAAAGCAACTCCATCTTCATCTCTGGGTGCAGACAAAATGCAGACAATTGATTGTCCTGCATGTAACACAGGTGGTCTCTAGTCCAATTTTGGATAAAAGACCATGTTTCCACCAGGAACTTTGATATACTAGCCTTCCCCGTCTGCATTTCTGAGACACTTCTGGTCTTCGGCACTGACCAGAACTTCCCACTAAGCTCTGATCATAACTTTTTAGGGCTTTTCTAATCTTAATCTCTCAATTTACCCGAATTCCTCCCACAAACTAGATCTAGAGCCTAAAGAACCACATAATCATATTTAATCAGAGTAACAATTCTGTTTTTCTGGCACCAGTTTACCTGCTATCTCTGTGACCAAATAATGGGGAACACTTTGGTTCAGGGTTTCAGAGGCCTTAGCCCACGTTGGCTCAGCTCCATGGGCTCAGGCAGAGAGCATCATGGTAATGAAAGAATGCAGATGAGGAGGCTGCTCTCCTGGAGGACAGCAAGCAGAGTGTGGAAAGGACCAGGCACCAGGCAGAACTTTATGAGGCACACTCTCAGTGATGACCCACTTCTTCTGCTTGTGTCCCAGCTCTTAAAGTTTCCAGAATCTTCCCACATAGCACAGCCAGCTGTGGGGGAAGGGCAAACATTCAGCATATGAACCTGGGCGAACATTTCATATTCAAATCGTAACAGGAACTCTATTTTACATATAGATGGAAAACATTTTGTGTATGCTTTTAATATGTGTAGACTTCTGAAGGAAAGCAGATAACTGAGCACAATGATGGACTGTGACAGGACATGGTCTTATTCTTCCTCCATCGTTTACCATTGCAGAAACTTAGGTCATCCACAGTTAAAGTGTTTACACATTTTGAGTTCCCCAAACAACATCCCCAGGAGTGCTTATCTATAGCTATGAAAATGAAGTGATTATACTCTCTCTCCCTCCTCAACCCCTCTCAGCTTGTTTAAAACACTAGATATGAAACAAAGGTACCAATAGTTATTTATCTTATATCCTCGTCGTCTTAGTTGGGTTTTGTCCTTTTTCTTTTTCCTGTGATAAAACACGTTGTCCTAAAACAATTCAGGGAGGAAATGGTTTTATTTAGCTTACAGGTCATTGTCTGTCAATGGGGAAAGTCAAGGCAGGAACTTAAAAAGGACAGAAACCTGGAGGCAGGAATTGAAGCAGAGGCCATAGAGGAGTGCTGCTTGCGGGCTTGCTCCTCATAGCTTGCTCAGCCTGCGTATACAACCCAGAAGCAACTGCCCAGGAGTGGCCCCACCCACAGTGGGCTGGGCCTTCACACATTCATCAATCAACCAAATGCCCCGCAGACATGCCCACAGGCCAAATTGAAAGAGGCAATCCCTCAGGTGAGGTTCCCTCTTCTTAGCTCATGTTAGATTCCAGTTTATGTTAACAAAAACTAACTGGCACACCAATTTATTTAAAACACTTATATATAAGATTCTGGTTATTCACTCCATCTTGAGAGTAGGTGTAGCAAGCACTTATGTACTGAAATGGGTCAAGATGGCTTATTGGAAAGATGCTTGCTGCAAGCCAGACAGTCTGAGTTCTGTCCCTAGAACCCAAATGGAGAAAGATGAAAACCAGAACTGACTCCTGCAAGTTATCCTTTGACCGCCACCGCCATTGAGCATCAAGGCATATGTGTACACATTCACACACATACAACATAAGTGAAAAATTAAAAATCTCTAAATCATCCAACTTTTTCTCTGTATGTATTTTCTATTTGAAGCATGTAATTCACTTAACTTTAAAAATTCCATGTCTAGTTGTGTTACAGACCTACAAAGTCCATTTCACTTGAAGAATAAGTTATCATGAAGTAGTTATTTTAAGAAAACAGTGCTGCGCACAGCTGGGCCAGGAGCCATTTGTTCCCTGAGCCTCACTGTTGCCTGACTCTCCTATGTCTGGTCTGTCTGTCAGCACAGTAGCCTGGGCTCAGACTGTTTACCACGCTGGTGATTAATATTTGTGCTAAGACCTCACGGGGAGCCAGTGTCTTCAGTTTGATTTAGCACGTGTACTATTCCTCTGTGGTTAGAAATCAACCTTTTCAGAAATCCATGTCTGTCCATGCATCACAACCTTGAGTCCTTTGCTGAGCCCCACACTGGCCAGTGGCACTGCCACTCAGGAATGAGAAGTGACCTCTGCCATTACATGTTTGGGGATGGGACAGGAGAAGAGGTCACCCAATCGTTTGTTTCAATTCCTGGGATGAGAGATTCCCACTCCAGAAGGAGGTAGAGTTATTGATCCATTGTGCCCCTTTCCAATCTCCGCATCTGTTCCATGGTGCTGTACTGTGGAACCAGGAGAAATCACAGCTCCTCTGACACTGGAGAGGATAATGGAGCCCTTGACTATTCAAAGAAGTCTTTAGATTCTCTCTTGCCAGCATTGCCCAGTGAAAGGCAGTCCCCTCAAGGAATCTACCACCCCATCATGCCCTCCTAACACTGCCCTTTGACTTTTGACCTCATAGTCCTGTGGCCAAATACCACCAATTGTCCATTTCCATTCCAACCCTGCTTTATTGTGCAGCGTCATGCATGAGTCCCCATGTGTATGCATGGAGATGGGGCTGAGCTGAGAAGGGTGATGTGAGCGAGTGAGTGAGAGCTCTGCATGCCAAGAACACATCCCCAAGTAGCTTACTGCCCCCATATCTGGGAACCAACACCCACTGGGAAGTGAATCTGCCCCCATATCTGGGGGACCAACACCCACTGGGAGGTGAATCTGCTTCTGAGCTTCTGTCAGCCCCACTCAGTTTATCTGCTGCAGAGGCAGAGGCTGAGGAGTCTCCAGCCCTCTCTTCTCTCCCCTGCTCCCACTTCCATTCACCATGGGCCAAGGAAGTCCTTCCTGGAGGTGCTGTGTTGTGGGTTCATTGCTCTGTATAATTGGCACCTCTTCATGTGTGCTCAGAATGCCAATTCTCATTCATTTTTCATTCATTCACTCTACAAGAGTTTGTTAGTGTCAACCTGTGTTAAACTCCTCCCTAGACTCTGGGGATACAAATCTGGGGATAAGCAAAACCACCATTTCTTCTATAGCGTCTCCCAAGTAGGCGTAAATGGTGTGAAACCTACAGAAAGTAGTGGAGAGAAGGAATCTGACTGAGACTGGTGATTCTGGTGGCCATCGCCAAGGAGATGAAGGTTGGAGAGCTAGAAGTTGAAAATATTCCAGACAGTCAAGGAATTAGAGAGAGCATCATGAACAGAGGAGTCTCAAAGGTGCAAGGACTTGGACTCAAGGGGACCAGTGGGCTGGCCATCGTTTACCCAAGAAAAACAAAAGGATAGGGCTCTCAGAAAGTAGGCACAGAACAGGATGTGTAAAACCTGTGCTGTGCTCAATCTTGATTATTTTTAAATTCTTTAAAAATTATTTTTATGTGTGTGGATGTGTCCATTTTATGCGTATATGCATATGAGTATGTATGTAGCATATGTGTGTATATGTGCATGTGTACAAGTGTGTGTACCCATCCATATGCATCCATGCTCAGACTCCAGAGGAAGATTCCAAGGGTCCTGCCCTATGAGTCTTCATCATATTCCCATGAGACAGGGTCTCTCGCTGAACCTGGAGGTAGGCTGGCAGCCAGCAAGCCCCATCAATCCCACTGTCTTCACCCACCAAGGCCCTGGGGTTGTAAATGTGCATGGCTATGCATGGCTATGCATAGATACTCTACGTTGATGATCACCCCTCAAAAGGTGAATCCTGTTTCCCTTTCCTGTACTGAATAAGTAGGGTGTGCTGGAAGCGATGGTACGTGTATTTGAGGTTAGATAGTTCGGAGTGGAGGGACACTGATGTTCTCTTCTTTGGATCATTTGCTCTGGTAGGAGCCAGCGGCCATGTGGTAAAGAAACTATGCAATCCTGTGAAAAAGTCTACACAGCTAAGACCTCTCACTCAGCAACATTTCAGAATTTGATGTTAGAAACAGACCTGGCATCTCCAGTCAAATCCCAGACAGCATTCTGATTTCAACGTCAAGGGTGAGCCCAAGTCAAAGGCAGAGTGCCTGGCTCCCGGGAACTGTGAGATAACACAGGATTGGTGTTTTAAACTGCTAAGATTTGGGAACGATTTGTTACACAGTGTTCTCTGACCACCGCACTGGGATTATGTCATGCTTAGGAGCATCAGCTTTTCAAGTGGAAAGGGAAGCTGCTGAGTTTATGAGGGCAATGGCATCCTGAGCTTTCTTCCCACGAAGGGCTCACTTTGCTGCCTAAGTGCATGAAGAACCATTTGAAGAGAGCCAGAAGTTGAAGCGAGGGACACTTCTGAGACAGAAGCAGCCGGGATGCACTGGGCTATGTAGACCTGGACTCCCTAAGCAAATCTTATCTGAACAATAAGTCCATTTAGTATTTCACCTTGCAAGAGGTCTAGGTATAAGAAGGCCCGAAGTGCAATTAATTCCATGCTAATATCCTGAGGACCCTACCTCTCTTTGTCCTTGCTTTGCTTGACTTACAGTGTTGACTTAGTTCTCAGGATAACTTGTTTCATGGAAACCTGATGGCTGTCATGACTGCAGGTGCGACATCCAGAAGTAACAAAATTGGCTGAAGTAATGCCTACTTTTTCTTGGGAGCACGACTGTTCCTCTGAAGTTCTCAGCAAGTGCTTTCTTATACATTACCAACCCAAATTGTGTTCCCTGTGTTCCCCAAGTGTGGGGAGCGGGGAGGGGCTCTCAAGCGTAGTTCATGCTGGGTGCCATGACAGTGTGGAGTAGGGTGGTGACAGAGACAGGAAGAAAGGGAGGCGTTAGATGTGCTAAAAACCTGGAGAAGACTCACGTGCGGCTCTTAGCATTGGGGCATGAGCCAACATGGCTCTACAAGCACAGTATTCTCAGAGGAGACACCCCGGGGAGGCAGCTGTGGGCGATGTGGTCGGTAAAGACTTGGCTATTTTGTGTAGGCGGGGCTCATTACATTTGGCTAAGTTTACTAATTATTATGTGCATTAGCTACTCACTTTGTTGCTGTGCCAAAGCACCTGCAAGAACAACTTTAGTAAGGAGAGGTTCACCTAGGCTCCCAGTTGGGAGGGACAGTCCATCATGGTGTCAGGGACTTGAGACAGCTGGTCACATGACATCCACTGTCAGAAAATAAGGTGAAAAAATGCTGGCCATCCTTTTTATTCATTTCAGGCCCTCCGCTCAAGGCATTGTATCACTCACATTTCATGAGTGATATTTCATATATCATCGTTCTTGCCTCAGTTAACCTATTCTAGCTAATCCTTCACAGGCAATGCCCAAATGTCTCTTCAATGACTAGACACTGTCAAGTTGACAATCCATGTTAATCATCACATTATCATACTCTTGAGGATACAGTAGCTGGACTTCACAGATGGGTCCCCTGATGAAAAAGGTGTAGTGCCCAGGGGCTAGCAAGAGGAACTTTCAGTGATGGAGACATGTTATCAGCCACCAAGGCTGTGTGACATCTTCTACGTCAGGCTTGCTTTAATGCTCTATGTTAAGGAAGGTGATCCATAGCATGAACTGTGGTGAGGATGTCAGTGGGTGTCCTTGTGCCGTTTTGCAGTGAACAGTCTCGGCAGGTCTCTTGGCAGCTAGATGCATGACTGTGTTACTTCCATGAAGAAGAGTGACACAGGGTTTTTTGCCTCCAGGATAAACTTTCTATTTTAAAAGCTCTTTGTCTCATTAGTAGATAGCTCCATAAACATAGAGGAGCTACAAAGGACACCCTCGCCACATTTTCATATCTCATATCATGTTAAATGTGGGCAAGCCTAAAGCCCCATGCAACCACTTAGTTTAACATTATTAAACATCTGTGATTCACTGAGCTCTGGCCTAGGTGCTGAGATTACGAGAACCATAGCTGGTGTTCAGTTAATAGTTGACAGCTGGGACAATAAGTCTACACTTGTCAAGGAAGAGACAAAGGGGACCATGATCCATGTAAAATGCCAGGTTTTCCTTTTTAGCATAATTTCTTCTTTCTAAAAGTAGTGGAAGAAAATGAGGTTAGTCTTTGAGCCCTGAGATTTTTAACCAAATCAAAAATATGGAAGCCTGATTGGATCTTTACAAAATGTTTTGATTTACGTGTGTGTGTGTGTGTGTGTGTGTGTGTATTTTGTCTGCATGCACGCCTGGTTACTAAGAGAGACCAGAAGACGGTATCAGACCCTCTTGGACTAGATTTACAGATGGTTGCTAATCACCATGTGGGTTCTGGGAATTGAACCTGGGTCCTCTAGAAGAGCAGCCAGTGCTCTTAACCACTAAACCATCTTTTCAGACCCCTTAACTGGATCTTCTTAGCTACAAGTCTTATTCACGTATAGGGTTAAATAATACTTCTTCCCAGGTATAGAATCTTAAATGGGTTGAAATTTGGGACCTTAAGAGTTGTGTAACCCTGAGCATAAGTTGTAGTGGCCTTGAATTTGCCTAGGTGGGTATGTGGTTAAATTTGTAGATCAGCTAAACACATCCTTCCACTTTAGATATTTTTCAATTAATTTTTTCTGAATTTATCTCTAACAATTTGAAGTACACTTATGTGCTGGTTTTTATTTTATTTTATTTTATTTTTTGGTCTGGTTCATACAGGGTTGCTTTGAGCAGTATGTGGCATGGTGAATGAGCTTACACATGGATGGAAGAACCCACTGGCACCTGGAGTTTTTCTGACTCTTGCCCTCTTTCCTGTGGATTTCAGTTACTTGGGATGTTGCATAGTAAATTTCTGTTTCAGAGTTAACTACTTAAAGATGGCAGTCCCAGCTTATACCAGACTCTAAGCTCTTTCCAGCCAGGGACCACATCTCAAACTCCTCTTGAAGCCAACCTCTCAAGCTAGGATGAAGGAGCTGGTTGGTTGAGATAGGAGTTAGGGGACCAGGGAGATGGCACAGATGGGAAAGTGTTTGCAAGCATAAGGGGTGGAATTCAACTTTCAGAATACATGGAAAATAAGCCAAGTATGGTGGCACACACTCTTGTAACCCCAGTGCTGGGTGCTTGGAGACAGGCAAATCTCTGGGTGTTTCTGGCTGACCAGGCTAGCCTGCTTGGTAACTTTCAGGCCAGAGAAAGAACCTGTCTTTAAAAACAATAAGTGGATGGCACCCGAGGTGAATAGCAGCTGGGGTTGTCCTCTGGCCTTCACATGATGCCCTCATAAGAGCACATCCATGCGCACACACCCACATTCATGCACACACACACACCCACACACAATAGGAGATAGGCCCAAATTCAGGAAGGACACTCTTCCATCCATCCAGTTCCCAGTAACAGCAAAGTCATGTATCTCTTGAAGAGAAATACATCTCTTATTTCCAGAATACAAGTCAGAGACTGTGAGGTTGCTTAGTTTCTAGGCAGTGACACTTGGCACTAATTCTAATGCAGCTGTGTGCAATTGTCATTAAATCATTGGCTATGTGAGTGGTTACCACTTTATACCCTTGGGAAGTACACTGTGGACTCAGGTGTGTGTGTGCTTTGTGGAAAAAAAAATCAACCCTCAAAGAGATAAGAGAATGCAAAGTGATAACACTTGCTCTCCATCCTCAAAGGATGAGAGTTGATGGCATTGGGCTTGCTGGGTAGACACAGTAGGAGGCAGGACTGGAGACAGACCTTGTGTAGCCTAGTTCTGCCTTCTTTTCCCTTGAAGCTCTCTGTGAAATGAATTGGGATCAATGTGATCGAAATGAAGGAGATGTGGTTTGTTATTGAAGATCTCTGGAATTATTTGGCTCTCACTTTCAGCATTCAGTGTGAGACAGTGCTGACATTGTCTCCAAGGAAGCACTAAGCTCATACACTGTTTGCAATAGATGTGCTGGCCAGAAGGCACAGCAGTTCCTAATAGCTGGATTGTCAGAAAACTGGCAAGGTCAGGATGTGGTCTGGGGGGCTCATGGATCCCACTCCCTAAAGGGACACTCATTGGAACAAGAGCCAGCATGGAGAATTACCCTGCTGTCTCTCAGGCAAGCTAACTCGGGCTTTGAAGAGCCCAGACAAGTGTCACAACGGCTCCAGGGGTATTTTAATTTCTTAAAACTGATTTTAGATTTTCTGAAATGTTGCTAAATTGTACAGAATTTTGACATATCCCTCATCTACTGTCTCCTAAAGTTAGCAAATTATATACATACTGTATAATGATCAGAAGAGGACAGTAAGTGTTCATTGGGAAAATGTAAATTCATATCCAGTTCTGCTAGTTTTCCATAGAAGGAGTAAACATTGCCCTTAGTTATTTTCCCTGAATGTTTGTCAAATTGTAATAGTCCCTCCTCTCCCTTCCCCTTTCCTTCCCTCCCCCTCTTCTCCCCCCTCTTCCCCCCTTTCTCCTCTCTTCCCCCCTCTCTTCTTCCCCCCTCCCCCTCCCCTTCCTTTCAGAGTTGACTTCCTCTTGCTTCTACCTCCAGAGAGCTGGGGTTAGAAGTGTGCACCATCATACCTGGCGATCTTGATAATTTTGAAAATCACCCGTCAGCCTGTTTTCGAGACAGTCTTCAGGCTCTTCTGATAGCTTCTTATGGTGCAGTGGGGTGACACACGTTTACCAAGAATACTACAGAAACTGTGTACCTCTCTGGGTTGCTGGTGCCTGTTATGCATGAACTCGACCTTGACCTCATGGCTAAAATGTCTGCCGGTTTTCTCTGCTGTGGAGGTACTATTCTTTCTCTTGTAGTCCGTAGATGTTTAGGGAGATAACGTGATACTAAGCAAATTCTGTTTCTCTTCTACTAATTTTAGCGTCTACAAGAGAGGATCTGCACAAAGTTATTACTGTAGACATTGTCCATTCTTACCATGAGTTTTCTGGCTCCCCCTCCCTCCCTACATTTTTTTCTAATAATATTCCCAGGAAGATCTAATAACAAGTATACTTTTGTTGTTGTTGTTTAACCTACCTTTTTTAAAAAACTTATTTTATTAGATATTTTCTTTATTTACATTTCAAATGCTATCCTGAATGTCCCCTATACCCTCTCCCCACCCTGCTCCCCTGCCCACCCATTCCCACTTCTTGGCCCTGGCGTTCCCCTGTATGGGGCATATAAAGTTTGCAAGACCAAGGGGCATCTCTTCTCAACGATGGCTGACTAGGCCATCTTCTGCTATATATGCAGCTAGAGACACAAGCTCTGGGGTTACTGATTAGTTCATATTGTTGTTTCACCCATAGGGTTGCAGACCCATTCAGTTCCTTGGGTAATT